>NC_079164.1:75365662-75378162 GCF_947568905.1 Ostrea edulis | reverse complement strand
AACCAGTCTTGCATATGAGAGTAAATTAAAAAACAATTTCAAAATAACAGTTCAGAAATTGAGTCATGTGAGTTTATCTTCATTACAGTTTGGGAATATGCAAGCCTCCTCATTTTTAGGTCACCTGACTCGGGTGACCTATTGCCATTGCTCTTTGCCCATCGTCGTGTGTTAACAATTGAACATTTTTAACATCTTGATACCTATCATTCCAATTCTTTCAAATTTAGGGCGTGGCCTAACTTGGCATATAGTGTTTATGTGTAAAACATTTAAATAACATATTCTTTAATGCTATTGATACTAAATTGAAACTAAATAGGTATTTAGAAGGAGTGTGCTACCAAAATTGTAAATTTCATGATCCCAGGGGTAGGTTTTTTTTTGGGGTGTTGGTTTAGATGTCTCTACGTCTTGTTACCTTTCCTAATTCAGTTTATTACATTAACCAACCCTTTTTCAGGAGCAGAAGAGACAGGCATGCCAAGACCCTAGACATAGCTCAAGAGGAGGTCCTGACATGTTTAGGAATCCATATTTATGAGAGACTCCATCGCATTTGGCAGAAGCTGAAGGCAGAGGAGCAAACATGGCAGATCCTGTTTTATCTCGGTGTTGATGCACTGAAGAAAAGTTTTGAGGTATTATATACATCCATAATGCACTTGACAACATCCATTAGAAAAAATGGATTACTCATGAATGACAGGTTTATATTTAATTGATTTGAATGAATCCATTGTAGATGGCCATGGAAAGGAAACAAGGAATCTCCAACTTGGAGCTGATCTGTGAAGAACTTTTGGAGGAGGAGAGGGTAAAGGAACAGAAGAGGGAGCAGAAGCGACAGAAACGAAAAAAGAAGAAGGCTAAGTCTTCTCAAATTGTCGACCCTGCTGAAACACAGACTGAGGAAACTCCCGTTCAGTGTGAGGTTAGTAGAGATTAGAATAATTATGGAAGTGTGTCACCTTCCGCAGAAAAAAGTAGTTTGTTTTAGTGCATTCAACAGAGTGAAAATAGTCTTTTTGCCCAATATACTGTTGAAGTGTGTGTGTCCTATACATAGTCATATCTCTGATTCAGTTACTAGTTGTTGTATTTTGGAGATGTGAATGAGCAGTATTTTGAAGTTGGTTGAAAGTCCAACTTGGTGAAAAACAATACAAGACGAGGATTGATTTGTAATACAAGTGACTTTCAAAAGTCAATGGGACCTCCATAAAACTTCAAGAGATCAAGGTTCAAGTTTTAGTACAAAAAATCGACACTTCAGTTTACCAATTTTAACTGTTACACTATCGAATATAAAGTGTGAAGATGGCGAAATTTATAATTTCATTTTCCTGTGTAGTATATCTAGTTTTAAAACTTTATTTCATCTGAAATATGAATAAAAGAAAGTCTGTATTTTTTTTGTATTTATTTAGTTATTCTTTAATTGTTGCAGTGAAAAAAATTGTTTTATCTCATAATCATTGTTCAACTTCCAAATTTAATATTAAAGATTGTTTGATAGTTACAGTCGATCATTGACCATTTAATCCCCAAGTTGGAATGTTGTGGAGATGTGTCAATGCCAATTACCATGTTGTCTCTCTGTGTTTTCTGAACTGCAAACAATGAATTTCTTTACATGTATAAACAATTAGTGCTTCAAGGTATTAAGAGTAAATTTTCGAGGATTATGTATATAGCGGGACTAAATTTTACTTCAAATGTTTGAGAGTTTTGACAGATCGAGAATTCAAGAGTTAATATGATTATTTATATAGATCGAGAATTTCGAGAGATCGATGTTAGTCATCTCAAATCACCTGTACATGTATGACTTTTTATATATAAAAGGTTAAGTAATATTATACAGCTGAATTAAACTATCATGTAGCCTGACAAGCAGGCATCAACTTGTGAACATTTTTAACTTCTCAGAAACACCTAAACCAATACGCCGGTTTCGAGATACGTCCGAGTTATTTCCCTTTGGAGAACTCTCGTACATAGTAAGGCGCGAAAGAATTTGTTTACACGCGGGAGTGGGACAGATATTCATCATAGCGTAAGTGAATGTACTCAGTAAGTTTCTCATACGCTGTTTGAAAACCCGAATTCGACTGATACACAAGCTAAGTAAGAGATAAATATTTAGAGAGTAATTAAATACATAGAATTCTTATCCTATCACATTGTTTCGCTGGTCATAAGTACCATATCCAAGACATTTCTTGCAAATATGACATTGTTTGTATGTTTCCACTTCGGTAAAACATTTCTTTCGATAGTATTTAGTATTTCCCACATTTACATATTTAAAGAGAAGCCGCTTTTAATACATTTCTTCGTCTTCCTCGTTGGCTGTATATCCACTCTGTCCCACTTAGGCATTCAAAGTTCCACTAAATGCACCTCCTATACAGAAGAGTTCGTATCTCGAAACTGACCTATTGTCACCAAAATTGGTATGTAGCATCTTTTAAAGATATGGGGAATGAACGTTGTGAATAAATTAGTCATTTAAGGTAATTCCACCCCTCTAGAATATAGGTTCAATCTTATATTGATTCTTCAAATTATATATTTTAGTAACAAATAAAAATGATAGAATAAGTATGTTGCGGTATCAATAAATTTTTTATCAATTAGCACACATATACCTGTTATCATTGTTAAAAAATTGCAATTTCCCTTAAACAGCAATATCAAAATTTCACAAAAACTGGTTATAATGATATAATGATATTCATAACAATTTCAAGAAACTGTTTCTTTAAAGAATATACAAAATGTTTGTGAGAAATAAAGGAAATCTATCGCATAATGGACTTGATAAATAATTTAATGAAAACAGAGTTATTGCCCTTGGATTCAATATTTTGAAACATATAATTGATGATTCATATATAACTTAGACTTTTGAAATATGTTATGGTTAACAAGATTTTTTACAATAACTATTGAAAAAGACTCCAACAAAATTTATGTTCCTGTCATGCATAAATCATAGGCTTTGTGAAATCTGATGACATCACAGGAGTGTGGAACTATGTTAATACTGCCATTGGTCCAGAACTTTGAAAATAATGCAATCTTTAAAGGTCTCTTACTTTATTCCTGAACAAGTGGCAGACAAATTGAGTGTATAGTTAGAATATATATAGAGGTCTCTTCTCAGCTTTTTAAAATTGTGGGTCCCAGAGCTGACCTAAATAGGTCATACATATATGTATATAGAGAAAGGTTTTTGTTTGTTTTTACTTCTTAACATGTGGAACATAGGAGATACACAATTATTTTCAAATTGTTGAAATTCATGATGCAGGAATTGTGGATTTGTAAGGGTTTGTAGATCACATGTCATCTTGAAAGAGTTGTAGTGTTTAGATATTCTATAAGGCAAAAAACCAATGAATAATCACAGCTTAAATGATAGCTATCGAGATACCAAAAATCACAGCTTAAATGATGGCTATCAAGATACCAGAATTACAGTTTCAGAAAGGAACAGTTTTTTTTTAAAAATTGAAAACAATAGTAGATGGCAGTATATGGAATCTGCATTACAAGGAGATAATCATTATTGTTATAAAATGTCAGGAAATAAGTGTGGCAGTATATAAATATTACAATAGAATAATGGTAGTAATATGAAATATGACTACAGAAGAGTTTAGATTTGAGAAATTTTGCCTATTTTTAGAATGTGAACAATAAATGAATGTCATGTTTTGATTTTGTAGTGTGATAAGAACCAGTCCTGTAGTAATGACAAAATGACTCACAAGTCATGCTCAGAGAAGTGTAGAGTGTTTGGTGATCAAAATTCCAATACAACACTAGCTTCCAGGGAGAGTTGTCGGACGTCCGGAACACCGGAGCGGCAGATGAAGAACGGGAGTATGAACAGTGATTGTGGATATTCCTCGGATGTGGAAGGCTGTGAGTTTAGTATGCCCAGTTCTAATGAGGGTTCGGACATTCTCTGTGATGGCAGATGCAGTAGTCATGATGGTAAGAATGCTCATTTCTAAATTTCTTAAATGCATGATTTACAGTATGCATTTTCTCAAAAAATCGGATACCTAAGATCAACGTTTTAAAAAAAACTTTAATTCTTTTAAAACAGTTGAACTCCGGTATCTCGAACACCGATATCTCGAATACCATGTATAAATCGAAGTGATTCTGAAGTCCCAACCACTTATTCTTTAAGTATTTTACCCTCGAACCCTCAGATATCTTGAAGTTTTTTCTCAGTTTGATCGAGTTCTAAGATAACAAGATTTGACTGTAGTTGATCGCATGAAGATTTTTGAATGAGCTAACAAGGGAATATTTTTGTAGATGATCGAAACTGCATCGCTATGCAAGATCATTTAATTCTTAATTGATAAGCGGAAAGAAATTTTCTATCTTGCAAGATTTTTCATTAAAAGGGCCAGTGGTTCATGTATAGTGAACAGTAATTGTTATTTTTATTTGAAAGCTTCAATATGGTTGAATAATAAAAATTTAAATATATTTTATAGTCGATTTACAGTAGGTGTATTGGATTGTTTGCATAATTATGCAATTTTGTATATGTACATTGTATATTGTAGGCGGAGACAGTGTTTGTGAGTCGTTGATTGACAGATGTAACTCTTGTTCCAATTCCGTTTGTCATGGTCCTCCTAAAAAACAGGACCACAGTTACTGTACACACAAACCCAAGGTAAATGTAATCTATTGTGTGTTGCATTGTTAATGCAAAATATTGACATTATCCAAATTTAGAAGGTTGGCCACCACAAAGGAAATGGTATATCAACAGTTATGGGCTTTTGCTTCCATGTGTAAAAAAAGTTTTCACAAAGAATAGGCATGAATAGCATCTTTATATGGAAAATATATGTGAAAAATGTTAAGGAAATACTGTAGATATGTCATTCTTATATTTTGAAGGAATGTCAAATCAATGAATTTTTTATATTATGAAGAATTATTCAAGGACATTTTGAAGTCTGGGGGTGGAGGGTTGTTATTTTGTCATTGTCCAAACTATATCTTATAAACGATTTGTTGTTCTTTTGTGAGCACAAATTCATTACTTCCCACCATCCTGTGCACCCTGAGGGGAGTATTGGTCCTGTAAGAACAGCTTTAGTTTTATCCTTGAAGAAGTTCATCATATTCCTAAAGTCTGTTTGCATATATACCCTAGTGAACAGGGGTTTTAAGATATGGTGGTCCAGGGACCTAAAGTTGAAGGGGCTGACTAGCTAATTTTCACCTACCAGTATCAAACAGAAAAAGAATATTTGAAAAGTATTTCAAAGGAAAAAAAAAAGAATTTGAAAGCATGTACTTTTCATTTCTTGTTAGATGGTTTACAAAGCACATGGGAGCACTAGTTTACTATAGAGTACATTCACATCGCCAAAACGTTTTAGTTTTATTTAAAAGTGAAAAAAATTTGAAGCATCAGTTTGATAGCATCAATTTGACAGCATGATAAGAATTAAGCCACGATGTAATGAGGAAACCATGAACAGGGTCAACAAACATTGTTTCAGTTTTGTTTTCATTTGCCAATGGACTAGCTATTTAATGTTATGGACTAGTGATTAGAAAAAGCTTTTCCTTTTACCAGTGAATGTTTAGGGAAACTTTAACCCCTGTCAGAGTAAATAAACCATTCGTGGATGTACCAATATTCAGAGTACTGTATATGGACTTTGCTTCGGAACATTATGCTAATGTTACTTTGAAAGAGAATCTAACGACTGTATGTTATATATTGTAGAATGATTCGTCTACTCTCAGTGTAAGCTGTAAATGTGCCAACGGTAGTCCATCCCTTATCCAGATGAGTCTCCAGGATATGTTAGAGGTATGATAGCAAGGGGTAAAAACTCCATAGTTAAGGGGGATCAATACTTTTCCAAAAGCAAAGTTTGCTCATTTTGATGGAGAATAACTGTACAACTTTCTGATTTTTGGTCGCAAGATATGACATCGTAAATTTATTACTTTTCCTGCAGTTTTGTACTTTTGTCTAGATATCTTAATTTTCTTGTTTTCATAGCGGGCATTTGAGCACTGTGATTTTAATTTTACTGCAATTTTATTATTAAAAGGGACATGGACACGATTTGAGCTGAAAAATTTTCAAATTTTATTTTTCCATTTTTATTGTTTACAATGCTTAACTAAAGTATTTCTAATGGTCAACCAAAATTTGAATATCAGTTGTGGAGTTACAAGTGAGATACAGCACTCATAATTCTTTGTTATGTGAACAAGGCTCGTGCCATGTTTTTGTTTACATACAGGTTGCTTAATGGAAAATAGCATGTTTAAAACAAAATGAAATGTGCCAAACACTAGAAACTTGAATTGTGTTCAGAATTAAATTGTAAATTGAAAAAATCTGTTCTGCACTAAACTTTTTCTAGTATATTTAACCTATGTAAACAAAAACAAGACACAAGTCTTGTTTACCTATAAACAAAGAATTGTGAGCTCTGTATCTCCCTTGTACCTCGACAACTGACATTCAAATTTTGCTGACTATTAGAAATACCTTATTTAAGCATTTTAAACATTAAAAATGAAAAAATAAAACTTGAAAAATTTCAGCTCAAATCATGTCCATGTCCCATTAAGGTTTGTTTCACAAGAATTGATGTTTGGTAAAAATATGTTTGAAATCTGGAGGATGTGCATTTTCCCAATTTTTAGGAGTCCGTGTTATCACTCAGCAAACTCTTACAAGTCGCTACAGAAACTGTGTATTCATCAATTACTGAAAGGATCATTCAGTGCGTGTTCTTTGTATGCGATATCAATAAATCACTATGAAATGTGACAATATCCACAATTTTTCAGCACATAACAGTCTCTGTTTACATTTGACAAAAACCGATTCTTTTCGAGGCCTTCTGAGATCACCGAATTGCTGAAAGGTTTCTCAAAGATCTCGGGGTGTGTACAGGGGATTTAAAGGGTTGTCCTAGTGTGACCAAGGGAAATCACTGAGGTGTGAAGAAAAGTGGGCACTCTTTGAAAGACCTTTGAGAGGTCATTGAGAAATCTGAGATTGTTCGGTGGTTTTCTCTTCACTCTTTGATATAGAGATTATCTACCTTTATGATCATTTAGAGTCTGTTTTGGGCAAAGTTAGAAACTTTCATTGAGAGATCATGGCTATCTGGTGACTTTTGCATTGCAAAGCAATTTCCCAACTATATATAGAGGTTAACTTAGAAGAAGAGACTGAATTTTTTTTGCATTTATTTTCCTTCCCTAACTAACATGGATAAAAATGTGGACAATTTTTCTGACATTTTATGGTTTTCAATGTTGATATTCTGTGTCTTTCGTAGGCTCCGTGTACCTCGGATGATGAAGACTTCATTTCAGAAGAGGAAATTCAGCTTTTCAAGGCCAACCAATCCAACCTCCTCCTGAAACGACAAGAATTACGAGAAACGCTGCGGAAACGCTTCGACACTCTCCAACAGCAGAGATCACCAGAGATGTCTAGTCTCGATCATGTTGTGCAGAAGATGTGTAATTTGTAGAACGAGCATTGCCATACTACGTCTGTGATGAGCTTCAATGCTTTCCTGGTTTTGTTTGATTTCGTTTATTGACATTGTTGAGATCACATGCTTTTTGAACTGTATAAAGAAAATTCACACTTTCATTTTTTACGTACACACTGTTTCGAGATTCTTTTCTACAAAATGATTTATTGATATTTTAGGAAGGCTCTGGTACTGAAAGTGAGAGAATTCTTTAAGAATGGCGATTAAAGCTAAAACCATTTTTCACTCATTTTCTTTTCATGTGAAATTAGGTTTATGAAGACATCTTTTATATTTTTCTGAAAAGTGATCTAACTAATTGTGGTGTATCATTCAGGAATTTCATGTGTAATGGATATTTTCTGCAGTTGTCTAATTTTTGCATATTGATGCAGATAGAAAAAAATCCGTCAAAGTATTTATATAGATATATATATATAGGTACATACAAGTATGATGCAAGCACAGAAATTGGAAATGCAGGATATGATTTGCTACCTTTTGGGGATGAAATCACAAAAATTCCAACTGCATTAAATATTTGATATATGGTATTTTCCCATTGAAATTTCTTATTATAAATAACCATAACAACATCTGTTATATTAAAGGAAAAATTCTATAGTTCAAGAGAAAACATGATCTTGGCATGTATGGGGGTACTCATGAGGCAATTTATAAGGAGGATATGGAAACAGAATATGTGCTTATTCTGATTTCAAGATGAAACAGCTGCACAAAGTAATGAGTTATTGCATTGTTTGAAGTGCTAGTTACGGGAGACAAGTCCATGTCTATTGTTGAACAGTTTGAGGCAAGATTTGGCCTCGGAGGATAAGATTTTTATTCTGTGATAAAAACATGGTAGTTTACAATTATACATTGTAGATGATATTTATTGTCCATTAATATTTAAATAATCACAATGCTCTGGATGAAAACTTGATAAATTTAACAAAAGTGTTATCAAAGGGTTCATTTCAATATGTAATGCTGGAAACCAAGTTTGTTGTACAAACAAATTAACATTTCCTTTAATTGTATTTCATTAACGTACAGCCATTGCTCTAATGAATTTTTTAAAAATCTATATCCTTAATTGTTAAACTTAAGAGTCACTATGAGAAACTTCTTATAAAGAAGGGAAAACAAATTCACAATGGTAACATAAATGAATGTTTTAATGACACAGTGAAACCAGCTCACTGTTGCAGCCATATTTCTTTTGACATGCATTGTATACTTTGCTTGTTTTGAGGGCCTTATTGTCAGTGTTTCGGTCGGAAGTGGTGGTTGCTGGAGTCCATGATGCAAGTAAACTTTCCATGAAAAAATCTGACTCACTGTCGGAGTTTGATCTTGGAAAATACTTCGACATGTTTATGTCTGGTTAGACCATGGAACAACAGATTTGGAATGTTGAAATATGTCGTTACCATTTGATGTGTTAACTCTGGGACATTGCTGCATGTTTTAACAGAGTATTAAATGTCGGTTTTCTGTAAAACAACTTGTTACCTGCTTTACATACTGTACCAATGAAAATTGCTTTGGGTTATTATATCGTTTAAATATCAGGCTGGAGAAAACAGCACAAGTTGGTTTGCAGTATTGTAAATGATGTAGGATTAAAATGTACAACAGCAATAAACAATGGTAGTGATGGGTGTGTGTAGATAAGCAGCCGTTTAAGGAAATATAGACATGGTCGAGGTGTTGAATTTATATTTGCTGTAACTTGCAGGTTAATTTAAACTGAGAGATGATCATTTTGTTGAAATAAAACTATATTATTTACATATGATGAAGTTGTCTTGATTGGGGCAGGTGTTTCAGAAGATGTCCTTATACATAGTTTTGCTAAAGTCAACTTGGAAAAAAGGGCATAGTCTATCTGTAGAACATTTGGTGCGTCTTCACCCAGGACCAAAGTTATTTGGCCAAAATCGGGGTCATTAAGCCCTGCATTTGAATCTCTTTGTGAAGATTCCTGCATTGTATGGTGACAAACTGAATCCTTGTGGTTCTGGAGAAGATTGTTAAAGGATTTCAAACCTTTTGTGGCTTCCATTGGGAGTCATAGTTTGAACTCAACTGATCCATTAAAATTATTCAATTTCAATTCTTTATCTTGGCACTCAATGAGAGTGTTAAACATGTAGGCAGTGATCAAATTCAACACTACGACACAAAATACTGTATAAGTGGAATTTTAGCGAGACCCAAATTTAGCGATTTTCCATGAATATAATAGTATAATATGTATTTAGCGAGAGCTGATTGTAGTGACTTTATAATCCAGGAAAGGTAACTATTACCTCTGTTGTGGAATAAATTGTTAGTGATATTCAATTTTAACAATCTCATCATGCTCACTAATAATGCCAAAATTAAATCCACACTAAATATTCTACTTATATGGTAAGGGTTCATATAACAACTCGTACTGTAACAGCATTTGTCTGTTTATAGCTAGCAATTACTTCAGAGCATACGACATTGCACTCTGTTTCAAACCTGCATTTTGCATAATCCCCACATTTTCTTCAAAGAACATGTGTTAGAAAATTCAACACAGACTTTTGGCTGCAAAAATTCCATGAGTCAAGCATAAATCAAACAAAATAGGTTTTTTACTACTTTAATTCAACAACTTAAAAATTAAATTCATCCACAGAGAAAGCCTATAAATGAATTCTATCTTTGGTGTAACACTGTTTTTATTTTCTATTTATAGCCCATGCACAAGTTTTGCAATGTAGTTGATGCAGCAGAACCTTAACAACTAAATATTGATTGATGAAAAAAATGGGACAAATCTATCAAAACAAGGTGCATGTTAAAAGCATGTTGATAAAGCAAAATGTAGAGAAAACATTGTCCCCTAATATAATTACAACATGTATTATATTACTATGTTTTTATGAAAATTTTCTATGCAAAATGCTTGTGCAGAATTGAGAGTGAGACGATACAGTAAAACACATACATGTACACTGTTGAGGGACGAACAGTTTTGATTCATAATAAATGTAATTCATTATATCCAATACGCAAGACAAGTTCATGACATGTTTTAAAATGACAGGGACTGTGTGAACTCATTATATGTGTCTTAGCTGTAATTGTGTTTGACTGTAGTCAGTAAGGCTCTGCTGTTGAGCTGAAATTTTATTCGTAATCACAAAGTATGTTCAAAAGTTGAACAGTTATAACTTATAATGCAGTCTTTATTACAATTACTTGTAATGGTGATATTCTGGTTAACTGCTTTTTTCTCTCAAAATACAACGACTGTAACAATACAACTGTCACTGTAATCATATGGTCTCTCTGATGTTTTACATGAGACTCAAGGTCTCTCTGATGTTTTATATGAGATTCTAGGTGTCTTTTATGTTTTACATGAAATTCTAGGTTTCTCTGATGTTTTACATGAGATTCTAGGTCTATGTGACCGATTCTCAAAGAAAACATTATTTTGTTTGTGTCTCATACAGTTCTCATACAATTGGGCTATCGATGACTTATATTGTATTTTCATATATTTATAACTTTTTCATATTCCCCTTTCTGTAAATCAGTGGCCGCAACATGGCATTGCTCTCGAGGTTTTAAAAATTGATATAAAATCATGTTTTCATTTTTGGCTGCAGGAAATCAGCCAATTAAGTTCACTGAATTACTACAGTAGTGTAGATGTAACCAAGATTTACAAAAAGGGTAATAAAAACAAGACAGGTGTGCCTTGCTAAAAACAGCGCTACAGTGACACTACCACTATGTATAAAAACTCCAGTACATAAACAGTATGTACAGATGTGTGATTTATCAAAATATATCAAAATATATAAATTAATAAATGAAGTAAATCCTAAATCAAAAATACATATCAAAAACCATATATGCATACCTGTCAACTAACATTTGTTCAAAAGCTGAGTTTAAATGTCATCAGATTTATACAAAATCAAACGAAAATACAAAATTTACAGACAAAAATTGAAGAAAAAAACCAAACTGCAAAACTTATTTGTGAACTGGTCCTCATTTCTTTTTACACACGATCTTCTTGTATCATTAGATCATTATGAGCCTCATCACCATGGAGACTGTTGTTGTCAGTGTTGCCTGTTCTACATTTATCTTCCACTTCTTCTATGGTGTCAGGTAGCTTTGTTGCCATGGTTTCTGGCAACAACAACAGAAGAATACTGGCAACAAGAGAGATAACCCCAATGATGATCACAGAAATGGACTTGTGGCTCAAGTCACCCTAAAAAAAAAAAAAGAAAATACACGTGTAAAAATAATTTGGGCCTTATGTCGAAGCACAAAGCAATATTGACATTTATCATAACTAAAAATGCTTTAGATCAAAGCTTTTACTTAAATTTTATCTCATGTTTACAACTCAATGCTGTTTGATTTTTCATGAACCAGTCAAACTGCAGAGAAACTTGATCTTTCAGTACACTAGAAAACAGTTTTGAATCTCTAGCTGTTGAGTTTCTTACCAAGGCTAGAATCTGTGGGGCTACAACCCCTCCCACTCGAGCCCAGAATGCACAGCTACCCATCCCTATGTTCCTGAAAAAGTCAAGGGAAAGTGTTCAAATCAAAATGTACACACAATTTCAGAAAAGTCACTATCAGTACACCACGACTGAATGAAACCTGAAATGATTGTCAGAAGTATACTGTTTACAGGGAGTGCCCTTATTCTATTTTCGCTCCTTTCACCCTTGTTGTGAGGGACAAATTTAAGAATGGAGTTATCTCTGGGCGAATTTTAAAATGGGTGGAACTGTTTGCAAGGGTAGAAGGATGAAAAAAAAAACATGGGTTGAAAATATCCTTGTACCCAGTATGTAGGACACGTTTCAAATTTCCATAAATAGACAGAATAAGAGAATTGCCTGTGTAAACTTA
>NC_079164.1:75300662-75360662 GCF_947568905.1 Ostrea edulis | reverse complement strand
GACACATTGTGAGGTATAGGATACGAGTCACTCGGAGACAATAATGATTCAAATTATTCAAATTATGTTACATATTCTAATTAATGCATTATAGATCTAAATAAAGCGGTACCATATGTATCCTATAGCTAGCATGCTTGGTAGGGAAATAGCTAGCTGGATATATCTCCAGTTTTGGATTAAGTAGGCGATGGGGGCCACCAAAAGGACTGCAATACCCCAAAATACTTCCAACATGGCTCCGGCAACACCACGGTAACGGGGCAGAAATATTTCCATTACAAGCACATAGCTGCTTGTTTGAAGACCCTGAAATTCAAATCAGGACAAGAATAAGAATGTCAGACAGAAAGCTAAGTGCATAATAAGAAAATTAAACTCAGTATTTCCTCAATGCAAAAATTTGGATCATGGACATGAATAGAACTATTTAAATAAGCAACGCAAACAATAAAGGGATAACATTAGGTATATGTCAACAAGAGGTACTGTGAGCAATGCCCACTAAGAATACCCCCCACCCCACCCCCCGCTTACCCCAATCTCCCAAAGGGTGTTGTTAAAAGGTATAAATTACCTCTTTCCTGAGTGTAAAAATAAGGTATGTCTTTGTAGAAGAAAATGAAAGATATAGTCAAAACACAAATCCATGGCATAAACCTATAATTTTGACCTTGAGATCAAAGGTCAAGGTCATGAATGTACATGACACATAGTCTAATGGTGATACACCCATGTCTTATGGTATGACTATGTCAAAACCCTATAATCAATTTTGACCTTAAGGTCAAAGTTCAAGGTCATATAGAGGTCATGAAGGTACCCCGACACATCGTCTTATGGTGAT
The DNA here is from genome assembly GCF_947568905.1 of Ostrea edulis. Lineage (NCBI taxonomy): Eukaryota > Metazoa > Mollusca > Bivalvia > Ostreida > Ostreidae > Ostrea > Ostrea edulis. The sequence goes on along the minus strand of NC_079164.1, from coordinate 75,359,815 downwards.
ACACTCATGTGTCAAATATGGTATGCCTATGTTAAAGAACAAAGAAGTCATGGCCCTGACACAAATCCATTGTAAAAACCTTTAATTTTGACCTTGAGGTCAAGGTCATATGGAGGTCATGAAGGTACATGACACATCGTCTCATGGTGATACACTCATGTGTCAAATATGGTATGCCTATGTCAAAGAACAAAGAAGTTATGGCCCGGACACGAATCCATTGTAAAAAACCTTTAATTTTGACCTTGAGGTCAAAGGTCAAGGTCATATAGAGGTCATGAAGGTACTCGAAACATCGTCTCATGGTGATCCACCTGTGTGCCAAATATGGTATGCCTAAGTCAAAGAACAAAGAAGTTATGGCCCGGACACGAATCTGCACAGACAGACAGACGGACGGACAGACAGACAGACAGAGTGATTCCTATATACCCCCCTGAACTTCGTTCGGAAGATATAATTACAGTATATGTCAAACAACTACACAGAACTTTCCCAAACCCATAATCATTTTGTTTTCATAAATACTCCCACATAATCAAAAATAGTTGCACCTATTTGGAAATCAAGTTCAGAATCAAGCACAGACAGCATGGTGTTGTTCATCAGATGTCATATTTTCAGATTAATGATTGATGTACACATTTTTTTAAGATTAACTGTACATAGCTCATTTGAATAACAAGACTTATAGTTTTAAACATTTGAGCAGTTATCTACTTTTCAGAAATAAATTTGATGTTATTTGAAATAGAATGTTTATATAGAGTCTATCATTCTAATTTTCCTGAGAGTTAACCTACATTGTATTATGTATTGCAAACAATTAGTCCGGTAATCTGGGAATAAAACACAGCCTTATAGTCTTTGATCTTTTGAATATATCAACATATTGAAGAACATTTACTTTAATTGATTTAAATACACAACACCTAAATAGTAAAACCCTTCTACAATTGATTTAAATCCTTGATTGAACAGAAAACATTCATGCATGTTGCAGCTTTCTAAACAGTGTGCTTGGATTTGGATGTCTTCTCAATAGATGAATGAAAGTTATAACCCCAGAAACAGACAGGCATATTTTACACTAAATCAGCACATTCTTGTAATTCTGAAATCTACATGTAACTGGTAGGGAGAAATGGACAAGTCCATGATTCTAACCCAAAGCACCTGAATCTCGAGGCAGGTACTCTAGCAATAAACCTATCTAAGTCACCACATCAAATCAATCTAAGTCACCAGTCACCAGATCAAATCAATCTAAGTCACCACATCAAATCAATCTAAGTCACCAGATCAAATCAATCTAAGTCACCAGTCACCACACCAAATCATTCTAATTAGTCACCAAAACAAAACAAGATGAAATCATATATCTACAGCATTAATTCCTTTTCAAACTTTTCATAAAGATTTTCCAAAGGTTGTACATGCATATTATCTTTAAATCGGTGAAAAGTTTTTGAATATAAGATCTTTAATTTTTAAGTCAAGGGCCTGAGCTACTTTTGGTCATGCATATTAAGAATTTGGCATTTAAACCTTTATGTAATATTCACTTCTATAACACACACAGCATTGTTTTCTACAGGACATTGAACAAGGAACCTCTAGCACTACAGTCAAGTGCTTTATCAATCAAGCTAATGGGTTAACACGCGCGAGCCAGACAGAATTAGTCGCAATGTCATTCATATAAATTATGTTTCCACTATACATTGCTCTTCAGTTCTGAAAGAAATACAAATATCATGATGGTTTTCTTCGGATAGATCAATTGTTTACAGGAAATGAGCATGCCACTGTACAATTGTCAATATTAATGCTTGAAAGCTAAAAGCTTAGAAAATTGATTAGAACAACTTATATTTAATGGGAATTTATTTGTATCAATACAGACTGAAAAATCAAAGTACTGAATGTATGAATAATGCAAAACATGCAAAGTTTAGCATTCACATGAAATATGGTGTTACTTTAGCAACAGTAACAAGGTGTACCAGTGATTCATTTTGAAAATGGTTATCATGGCTCCAGTGGACGCCTTCATTATAATAATGAGTTCCAAGCTAAAATCAAAGAGTCCAAATTTTATTCTTTCAATCTAACAGCCTGAAAGTCACAGGTAAAAACAAAACAAGACAAGGGACAAGCTTAATCTTGTCATCCTCCTTTAGAAAATAAATCTTTCACTTTTTCTCAGATTTCCACACACCTAATGCTTTTTCAACTATGGTCCTTTTGTCCTGAGTGCACATCTTGACACCTAGAGTTCACTCATCAGTTTCCTTTGGGTGTCAACAATAAGCCTGTTCCTTGGCTTGAGTTTATATTTGAATTCTGCAGTACATAAATACACTTCCATTTTTGCCATTCTTCTTCAATCATAGACAGGAATAAATAGCAATTTCTGTTGAAGATCTAACCTTTGAAATTTTCTCGACCCGTTGATCGATTTCTACGTTTGTTTTTCCCCCATAGTTAGTACCGTTAATGTCAATGTTATTATTTGCATCACTTTGTGTAAACATGTAGTTAATTTTCCCTGATTAGGTAAGTTTTATTCTTCTTTTAGTTGGAATCGCGTCAAGTTTTGTCTACCTGTCGTACTGTTACATATCATTGTGTCTCATTGGTTAAATCTGCATATTAAAAAAAAATCAGTGTGCGTTGACCAATAAGATTACGACTTCTTATAATCCAGTGTTCAAAATTAACCATAGACCGATACACCGAGTCTATGTCAAATGACACCAGTCTATGCCAATTGTAATTGGGATAGACCAAATTGTCTGTGCAGATTTTCTAGGTTTAAAGCAATAGAATTATCCCAAAAGTTGAAGTCTGATAAATGTTATGAAGAAAGGAGGATATTGTTATGGAAATGGAAAGAAAGTAAATAACAATGTTTTAAATTTAATTGTGTTATTTTTTTTTCAATGTTGCGGTCTATGCCAATTTGATGAGGTCTATGTCATCTTGTTTTGGCATAAACCCGTGGCTTATACCAAGTTTTAAACCAATTTCGAACACTGTAATCATTGCCATTCAGAATATCTTGAGCCTTTAGTACATTCTGGAGCTCAGATTTCATTCTAATTACCAGAAAAAATTCAAAACATTACACATTTATTTCAAAATTTTATGCCTCAGTAGGGATGTACATTCATTGAAATCATGTACTCTGAGCAAATCTAAGGTGTGTGTAATTTACGCAGGACATACGCCAAAATGAACCACTGGTGTAATATACTAGTATTTCTAAACATGCAATCAATCACAAACTTGATAAATAGGAGAAATGGCTATATCGCCCCCCAGACTAATATCAAGCTGATATGACACATGATGTGTATTTTAGAATGTAATTTTGTCCATCTATCAATGAAACACATTTTTTTTTTTTTTTTTAAATCATTCAGGTTGTTCAACACAAGGTATTATTCATAAATATGTTGTCTGTGCAACAATACAACAGTAACTAAAATCATATGTGTTTATAATCTCACCTGCAATAGCATGCCCATAAAAAATCTCAGAGCCACAAAAAGGTAGTAATTGTGGGAGAAAGCGATGCCCAGTCCAATTAATATCGGGAAGTACAGGGTTACCAGCATGACTGGTTTGCGGCCGTATTTATCAGCGAGGTAGCCGAACAGCAAGCCACCCACCATCACACCACAGAAATAAATCGTAGTAGCCAGCTTGGACAGGTACTTGTATTTACACACCAGGTTCCACTAAAAATTATATAAAATTTACATCAAACTGATGCAGACCCACAAATGTATATATATGTTTAATTCATCCTGAAATACTCAATTGAAAACTGGTTCATCTACTTCAGTCAAACCAGAGCTAGTAGGAAGGCCTGGTACTACTACAAATGGAAAACTAATAGTCAAAAGTTGTGAAATCTATTGATCTTATTGCATTTTCTAGATTATTCCGAGTGTATTGACAACATTACTGTGAGCAGTATGGGGTTATAGGTCAGATTATTCAGAGTGTATTGACAGCGTGACAACCCTTAACAGCACATTTTGAGATCTCATACTTTAAATACAGTAAAGCATGGTTATAGTGAACCATCGAAAGGGTTTGTTAGAACCAAACCTCATTATGTCCAGCAACAGTTTTGCTATTTTCCTCTAAGAGTGAATAAATACCACTTTGCAGTAAGCGTGAATTCGTAATAAGCGTGAATTAGTAATAAGCGTATTTTACTGTACTTGTACGAGTAACGTCTGCACAGGAAGTATCAAGGCCTACCGCAGTGTCTAAATTCGGAATAAAGCAGTGTTTCTGGCCATAACTCAAAACTCTCCTATTCCAAAGAAAACTATTTGTTTAGCCTTATAAGGAAAAAATGCTTTTATCAAAGAAAAATGTGCTACACATGTCCAAACTTACCTCTGACACTATGGTGGCCATCAGTTCCTCTGTTTTATACTCATAGTGGCTATCTGGATCATTAGAACATGTAACAGTCTTATTCACACCACCGGTCAAGTAATAGGTGCTGTCACAAGCTCCTACCTCAGCCTTCCCCGAACTGTTCACAGAAGACATGACACTATTGTTGGTGCCACTGATGCTGCTATGAGTATTCGACACACACGAGTGTTCGGGGGTAAAGCCAAAGAAAGCCATGATGACAATATTGAATACTATTGGGAAATAGTTGCATGCCAGCAAGAGGAACAGCCCTAACTGGTACTTCCCAGGCTTTCCCAAGGTCTCTATCAGTGTGTCCAACTGCAACTTCATAATTATTGTTGGGGCTACAACAAAAAAGATGTAACTTTAAACATTTTCCAACAATTAATTGCAACATTATGACAGTCTCATATGCTATACATAATTTTTTTTATTCATTTCATGAAAACAAGGTTGGAAATGGACTAAAACATTGTTGAGGAAAACAAGCTAGTTATTAGTAAATGATTTATGTAGAAAGCTTAAGAGATCTTGCACTAACATAGTGTTAGGAAACAGTTTTTAAAGAAGTTAGAATTTCCTTTAGATATGTAGATCGATACCTTAGTCGAGTCAATTTACTTTTTGGTTCAGGATAGAATCAGATGTTACTAATTTTTTAAGAGTCAGTATTTTCTTATTTAGGCTCTCCCAGTCTCTATATTTAGCATTGCCCTATAATACTTTGAGGTGTATGGAAGCCTACTAGTGTTATAACACTATATTTTTCACATTGTATGGAAGCTTGTTAGTATCATAACTTTAGATTTTCTAAATATTTCAGTACTTATTAATTTTTCTTAATTCTGGTCATATATTTTAGTTTGGTTATACCTGGAAAACTTATTATTTGTTATCAACTACTCAAAACCATATTTATTTTGGAACACTTCTATTATACCGGTCCCCAAAATATGGCACTAAAATATGTGCTGCTGAAGGCGGTTTAGTATATATGTACGATTGCGTAAGCGATCAGTAAAATTGTTAAAACGGCAAAAAAATGGCAAAATTAAGCCCAAAATTGAATTCCTTGTGTAATATAAAGTTTAAAAAACTGGTTTTTAAACACAGTACAGTGAAACTTCTCCAAACCGGCCCCTCAGAAAACCAGTTCTCCCTGAATATCGGCCGATTTTCAAAGTCCCGGCAGAAATCTTAACATTTCCTTACAAAGAAAGTCTTACAAAATGGCCACCCCTGAAAACCGGACATCGGCCACTTTTTAAAGTACATTTGTTAACAAACATGTGTAATTTACCCTTATAATACTGGCCACGTTTTGAAGATGAAAAAATTTGGGCCAGAGGGTGATCAAGATGGGCCAGGTGTGCTAATTGACTGACCAAATGGCCAGGTGGGAAATTATCCACTGGAGGTGTGAAAAACACAAGTGGCTTCTATAATTGCTATAATGTTTACCTTTGCTGTCAAGGGTGTTAATTGACACTTGGCTAATCCAAGTGACCCTTCCAAATGCTGTACAAAAGGTGAGAAAAAAAACCAGTTAGGAACATATTGAATGAATACAGTATCAAACACCATATTGCTGCACCATACTACATTATGGATATAAGCGGTAGTTAATAAAGAACAAACCCATGACTGTTAATGATAATTACAAAATGATAGATTAATTTTCTTGGTTTCCATAGACTTAAAATTCCTAAGAAATATTCAAATTACAATTTCGTATTTACTACTGTACTTTTCAAAAACGTCAAAACAAATTTGTTAATGACATAAGTGATGAATGTAAACAGAGTTTGTAGGTAAGAGGAATTCCAATAATAGGCCTCTGTGTTTTCTTTATGTATCCTGTTATAGATTTTCAGTTTCAAATTAGATGATTTCAAGGAGAATATTTCTTGTAGTTCATAATTACCTGTAGGTAAAAGCAAACTAATTTGATTTCCACCGATAATTGATCATAGATCACCAGATCAAAGTGAACAGTACCTACTTTGTGAATACTGAGATAAAATGTCTCTAATTGCTATAAATTCTCAGTATACCGGCCACCCCTTTAAACCGGCCGTTTTTTCCAGTCCGAGAGCCGGCCAGTTTAGAGAAGTTTCACTGTATTTTAAATTCAAAATGAAAACAGAATGCAGAAAGAGGTACATTTTGTGTTCCAAAATAGATAAAATCCGTTGTGCAGGAATATTGTGACGTGTGCGTTATCTTACGTAATTCTCCTGAATATTATCGTCACTGATGTTGATGAAAGCAAACTGAATTCCTTCTGGGATTGAGAAAGGATATTGATTCTTCCTTTTTATGAAAAATATTCTAGGAAGTGTAACATTGGAGAAAAAACTTTAAAAAACGCTTTAATTGACATTTTAGTCCACGCCCACAGATACTTCCAAATCTATAATAGACTCACATGATCAAGCTGACTTATCGGGGGCTGCCGAATTTCATGGCAAGATGTTGAATGACATATTAATACAACTATCATGTTATAATAGCTGAATTTCTTTCAAAACACGAATGTGAAACAAGAGGTACTGTGAACAATGCTCACTAAGAATACCCCCCGCTTACCCCAATCTCCCAAAGGGTGTTGGTAATAGGTATAAACTACCTCTTTTCTGAGTGTAAAAAACAAATGGCATGACAAACCGAACCATATTGCTACTTCGATGTCCAGTGTGCATGACCTTTGACCTTTTGATCCCAAAATCGATAGGGAACATCTTCATCCCATGGGTAGTCCATATGTATGATATGGTGACTGTAGGTGGAAAGGATAACGCTTTAGAGCCCGAAAACCATATTGCTACTTCGATGTCCAGTGCACTTGACCTTTGACCCCAAAATCGATAGGGAACATCTTCATCCCATGGGTAGTCCATATATATGATATGGTGACGGTAGGTGGAAAGGATAATGCTTTAGAGCCCGGAAACCATTGCGTCTACAGACGAACGGACAACCCGATTCCAGTATACCCCCCCCCCCCCCCCCAACTTGTTGCGGGGGGTATAATAATTGTAATATTGTTGCAAATGATAAAACGGTTTTAAAAAAGTTCAGAATTTATCATAAGTCCAAAAATATTAATTCACAAATACATTTTAGAAACAAACTGAATTTAACAAAGAAATTTCGAAGATTCACTCACATACAAACTCACACACATCTAATCTTTGACAACTCCGCCCACATTCGTACTGACCAGCCAATTAACTTAAGGATAATAAAGTTGCAAGAACAGGGAAAAGCCCTATGACATTAATTTACAATACTGAAATTAGGTAGAGCTAAGCATAACAAATTCAAAGAACACAATCCTAAGATCTAACCATAAAGTTGATAACAAGTATGAGTAAATGACATTGATATCTTGAGACAGGAAAGAGATGTCAAGGGTTAGAAATTGCTAACATGTGCAAAAATGCCCTTTCTAAACATCAAATGAAATAATTAAACTTCAATTACAGATGTCAAACAAGACCAAAAATTAAGAGAACAAATATATGGAAATAGATTGATAATTAATAATTTGTCATTTATAAACCCTCAATATACATAATCATAACATAATCAGCAATATAGATCTATTCATTGTCTTTATACACAGCTAATACACTTGAACAGGCGCATAGCTAGCTGCAGAACTGTAGCTCTCTGAAAAAATATTTTGACATAACAGAGATCAAAATATTTTTTCAGAGAGCTACAGTTCTGCAGCTAGCGCATAGCCAGACCCATTATAATCATTATCATAACGTGGTTTGAAGCCGCCTTGAACGAATAAATCCCGGACAGGGGTCCAGGCCAGAAGCTGGCGAATTCTGACGATTTTACTGTGTCAAAAATAACAATTTCTGAGTCGTGCAAAATAGACCAAAGCAATGTTGCTTTTGTCAGTTTTTACACATGTGCGGCTTACGAATTTGGAAAACGAAAGTGAAACCGAAAGTACATGTCCGATTCGCTATGTGCTCACCGTCATGTCGCTTTATTTCTTTTCATGTGGGCCAAGAATCAATATAATTAATTCTTTGCTTTGAATTGCTTTAATCAAATCAATATTACCATGGTCACAACACTAAAGAGCTCTAAAACTAGCTGAAAACGTTTAAAGGTGAATGTGGACCCGGCGGCCCTGTCGAATCGACGAATGTAAACAAATTAGGGAAAATGAAAAGTGTAATCTTACCTTTGTCAATTCTACTACTAATATTTCAGTAGAAAATCTCCTAAAATATCACTTGTTGTAAGCCTTTTCAAGCTACTTCCTTATAGAACGTCTCTTTTCCTCTGTCATAACCATGTTCATGTTGTGAATCCGTCACTTAGTCGATGAATGCGTAGTATACAAAACCAAAGCGCCAGTCTGAACTCCGCGATTGGTTAATGTAACCGGATTATTTGTTACAATGTAAAGACTTTTACCAACAAAGTCTTAACCTGAAGACTCTTGTAATTCAGACTTTTACCAACAATTAAAGTCTTAATTATACTCGACTCGCGTTGCTTTCAGAGTTTTATTTCTAACATAAACTCAGCAACATTCAAATACAATACCAGGTTCACTCTGCTTTTGACAAATTTACAAACGTATATATATAATATATTAAATGGGTACGTGATCAGCATCATGGACACTACTGCGCTGTAATAAATGCAGCCGCAGTAGTGTGCATTTTCGGTAACAAAACATGATGACCTTGATGTATTTGTTTGCAATGTAGACATACATAATTGACTAAATATGATCAGTGTGATTCCACAGGCCTGCATCACTCACATACATTGTAAATTAAAGATAATATAATAGGTAATTAAGGTCATCTGGTTGCACTAACTGCTCAAACGATGTATAAATAAACTATGTGAAGGACATAGGAATTAATATAATATTCTACATTTAACATTTTTGGAAACCTGCCCAAAACGTGAAAATGTTTAGACTGGAAATCAGTCTCTTTAATTGTATTGGATTATAAATAAAATACATTCACATGACAAAAATAAGTTAATTCCACAAAACATCCAAAATAGTTTTTCCAACTGAAATTTATACTTTCAATTAAGCTAAAATGTTCACAATTTGAGTTTATATTCAATATAAATCTTTGGATTAACTGGCGCCTTGAATAGTGCCATATTGTAACCCCCTTTTCTATTTTTCCCCAGATAAACACAACATTTTTCGAGTTCAACTATGTTATGATAATCACATCTATCTAGACTATTTCAGTTTCTCTATATAGACTGCAAAAAATAATGAACCACTACAGAAAGTATTACATATAACCAAATTACACATGTAAATCCCCACCCCCCACCCCCACCCCGAAAATAACTATAGCAAACATTTACCTCAATATATAGGATATATCTATTTCTAATGAATATATATGCTACTCAAAATTTGATAAGGATCACTAGGTTATATGTGTGTAATTTACCGCTAACATAACAAAAGACATAAATTTGACTCAGAAATTCATGAACGGCATGAACCTTTATCGATACGGAATGCTTGAAATCTGATAACAACACCAAAACGCATTTAATCATTACAAAAAGTTAACAGCAAACCAAAGAAAGAATTACACAGTTTTTGGGGATAGTCCATCATTACACTTAGTCGATGAAGTGTCAATACCGGGTATGGCCTCCCTTTGCATCAATGACGGCTTGACAACGTCGAGCCATGCTGTCAATAAGCACCCGGATGTTTCCAATGGGAAGGTTCTTCCACGAGGCCGTTTCCGAGCTCTGCCAAAGTCGTGGGTTGTGCTCTACAGCGCGAAAGGGCAACCTGCAGCATGTTCCATACATGCTCAATCGGGTTCAAGTCCGGCGAGCGCACTGGCCAGTCCATACGGACAATTGTCTCCTGCTGAAGGTACTGCTCCACCACCCTGGCGCGATAAGGACGGGCGTTATCATCCATCAGGATGAACTCAGGGCCAACAGCACCAGAGTAGGGTCTGACGTAAACATCTAGGATCTTATCCCGGTACCGCACCCCCGTCATTGTTCCTCTCTCCAGGACATGAAGATCTGTTCTTCCATCCCTGCTGATTCCACCCCAGACCATGATGGAACCACCACCATAACGGTCATGTTCACTGATGTTGGCATCATGGAAACGTTCACGTTGTCGTCGCCACACTCGGTGCCTCCTGTCTGTAAAGTCCAAACCATACCTGGAGTCATCGGTGAACAGAACTTGAACCCAATCGTTCTGTGTCCAAGTGACATGATCTTCAGCCCAGTCCAATCGCTCCCGCCGGTGTCGAACAGTCAGAGGGACTCGAACACATGCCCTTCTCGAGTTGAGACCTGCATTGTGAAGCCGATTCCGTATCGTCCGAGTGGACATATTCACCCCCGAGGCGTTCAGGAGGTCGTTACGTAGGCTGGTTGCTGTCCAGAAGGGATGGCGTCGTGCCTGAAGAGCCACAAAATGGTCTTGGCGTTGGGTTGTCGACCTCTGACGACCACCCCTATGTCGGTGTGCTGCTGTACCAAGTTTGCTGTCGGTTCCAGGCCCTGTTTACAACGCTCTGGCTGACGTTTAGTGCATTTGCAACGTCACGTTGTGAATAGCCAGCGTCAAGCATTCCAATATATCTGCCCAGTTGTTCTGTCGTCAGGCGACGCCTTACACGTTGAGGGCGAATTGTGTTGATAAACGTAGTGTAAACACTCAAGTGAGTTTGAAATTTTAGAAAGAATCAGACACCGATGCCTGAGTGAAAATAGTGCAATGGTAGCAAAAGCATAAACTGTGATGAGAAACGCATTTCCCATGGCATGAAATGCACGTGCAAGTTTGTTGAAGACGTTTTTGATTTCACTTGGACACAATATATTGCCAGTTATGCAGTTGTTAATTTTTTAAACAGAAAAATATCTATGATCCTTATCAAATTTTGAGTAGTATATATATAAGTGCATTGTAGGAACATAGGGGAGGGTGAGAGGCTAAGGGAGTAAATACCAACCGGAAATGCGGACGGGGGTGATGGGAGGACTGCTTACACCCCCTGTAGAACTTCTCTAGTTGCAAACGTATTGGCTCTGTCTTTCCTTTGGATCAAATTAACAAAAACGAGAGAGGGTGTTGTGCAAAATGGGTAAGACAAATTCTTCGTACAAATGGGACCAATGCATTCAGCCTCGACTTGGAAAGAACCTTACTCTAACAGGCAATGAAAACAACACGGTAGGCGACAGTTTACGGGTTATAAAACATCCCTACGTGGCAAGATGGGATATCGCCAGCTCCGACGATTTACCCACACTAATCAGCTACCATCCATCTCAAGCCGGTTAGCCTACGGTCAGTAAAGTGATGACCCGCCCTTTCTGTCTACTCCTGTGTGTAATCAGTGTATGGATATCGAGGAAAGCCAAAGCCTCGCATCAGGCAAAATAAAATAGAAATGTGGTTTCAAGAAAAATCAAAGCACAACCGACCAGTTAATAAGACTTGAAACCATTGTACATTTTCAAAAATTTGCAATTTTGAAAAAATCAGTACAATCTGGACTGTATGGAAAAATATTTTTGATTAATGCCTTTCCACTCTTTACTTGGTACTGTCAACCTTGATATGCTATTATAACTAAACTATGTGTGTGAATGTATGTATGAATGTTATTATCAGATACTAAAATTTGCAACAACAAAAAAAAAAAAGAAGACTTGAAACCTATATTCGAGATGCTTATGTTAACAAAGAGCGTGTTGTCTCTATATTTTTTGATTTAGAAAAAGCATACGATACCACATGGAAATACGGTATCTTCAAAGATAAAATCACACTATTTAGTATAAAAATAAAAAAAAGTCTTGCTAATGTTCTTAAAAACGACTTTCATGGAAGTCTATATGTCGATGACTTTGTTCTCTGCTATAAATTTAAAAACATGAATTCCATTGAGCGAACACTACATTTATGTCTAAACAATACCTAAAATTGGGCTGATGGAAATAGTTTTAAATTTTCCAGAACTAAAACTGCCTGCATGCATTTCTGTTCTAAACCAAAACACCACGATGCTTCGCAATTAAAGTTGTAAAAGAAGTTAAATTGTTGAGTGTCATTTTTAATAAACTTTTTAAAATTTCTCATATAGCAATGCTCAGAAAAATGTACAAAAGCTGTTGCAAACACAGATGGGGAGCAGATCAAAATACTCTTCTACATCTGTATCGCTCTCTAAACCGGTCTAAACTGGAATGTGGCTGTATAGTATATGGAGCGGTAAGAACCCCTCGATACAATCTACCATCAAGAACTTCGACTGTGCACAGGAGTTTTCCGAACCTCTCCTGTAGATAGTTTGTATGTTGAGGCCAACGAACCATCTCTCGATCTACGTAGAATAAAACTTACATTTAGGGGCATTACAACATATTGTTAAATTAAAAGCTAACATTGACAATCCCGCATTTAACTGCGTTTTGCATCTGTAATTTGAAGATTTATATCAAAATACAAGATGGGCATAAAATAAATTGCTCTACGAGTTAAATTTTTTTACATGATTCTAACTTAACTTTGGATATCGTAAAACCCTCACCACGTTCTGAAATATCACCATGGAAATTACTAAAACTCAAAGTAGACACATCACTTTTTGAATATAAAGAAATCTGAAACAAGTTCCGTTGTTTTCAAGCAAAAATCAATCCAAACATTCTACAATTTATATTCATACAGATGGTTCAAAAGACCAAAACAAAGTCGCTGCTGCTGCAGTAATCACAGACGAACTATTTTTTCTATGCATGACTTACGAATGAAGCAACAAATTATACTGCCAAAGCAAAGGGTATTCAGCTTGCGTTTGAGTACATTAAAATTTCTAATGACAAACATTTTACTATATTCTCAGACTCCAATACCTGTCAACAGTCTATAAAGAACATGGATATTGATCATCCATACATTTTAGATATTCGAAAAATGGCTATATAGTACATGTAGATCTTCCCCCACGGAAATGTGGCTATATAGTAGGATTTTCCCCCTTTTACAGCCAGATGACCCCCACGGAAAACCTACTATATAGTAGATTTTCCCCCTTCTTTTCATTCCGGTTACGTTTACGGCGCACCATTCCCATACATATTCTTTCCATTTTGAAATTAATCCTTTTCTGGCTATTCATTTCTTTTATATCCTAAATGGATAGTTAATTTCCGAATTCCCTTGATTGAGATTTTTGGAATATATATTAATTCAGCAAACATCGTTTCATTCAGTCGAATGTTATGTAAAACAATCATATACGTATTTAGAATGTAAAATCAGAATAGTTCGTGCTTTTAAAACAGCACCTATTTAGGCAACTCGGAATTTGTTAATTAAAGGGATAAGTAATTAATGTTCGAGGAATCAAAATTGTCTCTCTCCAATTGATAAACACAAACACTTTTCATACAGATAGTGGAGTAAACTTAAATTGTACAATTCTGTTGGTTTGCTACCCCTGATTCCAAATTCCCGCTACTAAGGAATCAACTCGTTCTCTTGCTAGACGTGATTCTTTACACCTCATTAGGAGGAAGTAGGTTTTGTTTTTGTTTTCAATTGAATTAGATGTTTTTGAGAGGAAACTTTCCCCCCAACTGTTCTCGGGACATTGGTGGATTAATAGATGTGAATATGTTATCGATATAATCGTAATTATTCCAGGCGGTGCAACTCAGTCCCAGTTGTACTGTCAGTACTTTGATTTATACATATTCGTTTACATAATTTCTCCATAGATGGATTTATTTTGAATCTGACAGATGGACGTCATCATATTTCATTCCTATACGAAGAATAATCTGGAAAAGTTTTGATTTTTAGTATTCATTCCTAAAACGTTTTTAGCTCGCTCAATTGAGCTTTTCTGATTACCTCTTGTCCGTCGTCTGTCTGTCTGTAACCTTTCCACAATTTCGACTTCTTCTCAAGAACCACTGGACCAATTTCAACCAAACTTGGCACAAAGCTACCTGGGGTAATGATGACTCAAGGCTATTTAAATGAAGGGCCACAATAACAGCAAAATAGTAAAAATGCATTGACGACTTTTCGAGAGCTTCTTCTCCAAAACCACTGGGCCAATTTCAACCAAACTTGGCACAAAGCATTCTTAGATTAAATCTGTTTAAATGAAGGGTTATAGGGCCTCTAAAGGGGGATATGATAATCAAATAATGAATTTTGTGTTGTTACCTTTGAATTTTTTTTTCTGAATCAAAGTACTAGTATAATGATAGTTTTGCTCAAGCTTGTTTATTGCTAGGACCTGCTGCTCAGGTGAGCAATGTTGCTTATGGGCCTCTCGTTACTTTTTAAGTTTCATATAACAATTTTATAAAATTGTTGGATAGAATTATTCAAGTGTTAAAACTGCGGTCCTGCAGATACATTCATGTGCGTTTCTCTCTGATTTGTGGATTTTATTTTGTTAATATTCTTTTACAAATAAAATGAAAAAGCGACTATTCTTGAATGTTTCAAACTCATTTCTAGAATGCAACTGGAAATCCTATAAATATTCATCTAAAGCTGAATATAAGAGATTCACTAATTTCCTCCCTATTTTGTCTCCATGTAAAATGCTAATACCTTGCTACTTCAGGAGCCGTTTTTGGAACATAAATTTATAATAAACATTTTTAGGTCACCTGGGTCACTCTGGTGACCTATTGCTATTGGTCTGCGTCAGTCGTCGTCTCTTGTCCATCGTCCGACCAGTGTTAACAACTTCTCAAAACCTACTGCACCAATCTTTACCCAATTTGATATGTAACATCTGCAGGAGAAGGGAACCAGAAAATGTAAATTTCATGACCCACCATTCCAATGGGCCTTAATGTTGGGGTAAAAACTGTAAAATTTATGCAATTCTTTAAAAATCTTCTCTACTCCTAGGCATGTAGCAGCCTAACTGAATATATAGTAATGATAAGCCAGGAAGTCTCTACCAAAATTGTAAATTTCATGACCCCCGGGGCAGGGGTTCCTGTGTTAGGGCATGCCCATAAAAGTCATATAGTGACAATTCCTTCAAAAATCTTCTCAACTACTAGGCAAATAACAAACAAACTGAGCATTTAGTAATGATGGGCAAGGAAACCTCTAACAAAATTTTAAATTTCATGATATACAATGTAATAAAATTGTTTATTTTGTAAAACAAGTTGCAGGGTTTCAGGATGGGGGAGGGGGGATAAAATGGTCAAAGAGAGTTAATGTTTATAATGCTTAAAACCTTATGTCTAGTTCTTTTGATGTTATATGAAAACTAGATAAATAAAAAGATGAAAGATGAGGGGATCAAGATGCTGCCTACCCGAGTAATACTTTTGGGGAAAGACTTTGCTGGAGGGGCGTGGTGGTGTCTGAAATTCCGTCAATTAATCTGCCAAAATATTTTGAGATATTGAACACTGAATGCTTTTGTAAAGAGGTTACATAATGCAGTCTACCAAATGTTTCAATTGTAAAGGCTTTGGGGGGTTGTGCATATAAGAGCCTTTCAGACAGGTCACTGATACATTGTAAGTGGGCTTACTCTTTGTTTTCCACAAAATGTTTTTTATGAATTGATATAAAATTTCGCATGTTTTATACTTTCTAAGTAATACCGTTATCTACACCTCTAAAATGTAACTCTATGAAAATACATGCTATCGGCAACATACACTCTTCGATACTCAGATCTATACAATATCAATATTTGTTGTACAAAGCCTGATTGACTTTCCATAATCTGTTTTCTAAAATCAAAACCAAAAACGTAAGGGGGAAACCCTACTATGGGGAAAGATCTACTATATAGTAGACTTTCACCCTAGTGGGAAAGGCTACTATATAGCCATTTTTCCGGGGGTAAAGCTACTATGGGGGAAAGGGCTGCTAAACAACACCGGTACTATCTTCTAACTAAACAAGGTAAAATAGATGAGTTCTGCTGGATTCTAGTCACACTGGTATCCCTGAAAACACCAAAGAAGACAAAGCGACAAAAATGCACTTCAAGATAATATTGCACACTTTGAAATTCAAATATTTCATAATACTATATGTAAATTCCGTTTGGCAAATCTATTGGGATTTCTATGATAACATATTCAAAACAAAGTACACAAGCCGTTAACATCGTAATGAAATCCCAGGACAAAGTGATTATTTCAAGAATACGCATTGGACATTAAAAAGTTGACTCATTCTTACCTACTAAACAGAGAACTTCAGCCTGAATATATAGCTTGTGACTGTCAATTAACTATAAATAACATTCTTTTAGAATTTAGTGATTTTACGCCCATACGGAATAAACTTTCTAATAGTGTGCAATTAATGCAAGAACTTTTTACATATATTGACAATCATGTTATTATACAATATTTACAAGACTGCGATTTTTACAGAAAAATTTGAAGACCGGTCTTTATAATACAACTGTAAACCCCTGGCAATCACTGCTGAGTTGTCTTTTCTTGATCCATTTCCTCAACAATCACAAAATTTACATACACAAGCTTTTAGATTACAGCGTACTAAAAGGTAATGTACATAAGGCCAAAATAAAAAAAAATATGTATGTTACCGATTTCTCAACTCTACCTAGCATTTGCTGTCGACCCTAGATATTTTATTGACGATGTATATGAATAGAATAAAAATCCAGAATTTTCAAACTGGATTTTTTTTTGTCTTTTTACATTTCAGTTTCTCTGATACACATTTTAACTACATACTATTGATCTTCAAAATGTGTGAAAAGTATTAGTAATGTATCGGTATATAGACCTGTATTAAAGGCGTATCAAATACTAAGATTTCAAATAAAATGTTTTGATAAATTAAAATGTTTAACCATACCTACTCTACCTATTTTTTGGGAAGTGAAATAGGAAACACACATACATTAAGATATAAATAGAGCTGCCCTTTCGGGACTAATACCCCCCGCGGGGCACACGTATATAATGGATAAAAACCAGACTTCCTGAGATCAAACCAGAAGTTGTTTCTAGTATATTTCTGGTTTAAAATTGCTAGCGTACGACACCCCCCTCCCGCCAACAGAAAATGGAAATATTCTCCTTATTCACTATATATCGAAATGTAAGGTACATAATTGTTATTTCACTTTAATAAAAGATGTATGTAAAAGATTTTATTCAAACCTTTTGGACAATTCATTTTTTAAACTAAAAAGAGTATATTTTAAAAATTCATGATGAGGTTTGATTTAAACGTTGTAAATACATTATATTCTTTAGACCATTGACATATAGCAAGACTACATCGACCAAACGTTGGGTGTTGATTGGGTAGTTGGTGTAAGCTTAATGTTGGTCTATTGTTATGAATTTTTGACTTGGAATATAACATCGAAGTGTTGGACCTGTAATGTGGGCCAAAGTAGGTCCAACATAGTGTTTAACATGAAATTGGTCACTTAGTGTTGGACCAATGATATCGGGCCATCATTGGTCCAACGTATATGTTGAAATGAAACATGGTCACTTAGTGTTGCGCAAACATCGGTCCAACAAATTTAATGATGCAAGAAATAATAAAAAAAAAAACAGCTTGCATCATAATTGAGTTAGAAACCTTATTATAAGCATACATGATATCAGTAGGAGTCCAACACTAAATAAAGATCGATCTTTTAATCGGAAATTACATGTACTAACACTAGGCTATGTCTAAGATAATGTAGTATTTCTAAACGGAAACATCTTTCAAATTAGTGTAGAATTTTAAAAAAAAATCCGTCGTTCCGCTAATTTTCTATAATCTTACACATGTTTACAGGAATTTTTTGTGTCAATTCCCAGGGACGCTTTCTATCTGAACTGCCTTTACGAGCACATCAATCTAAATTCATTTGCCTATAGGTCTATACAGAGACACTTTATAGTAGAAATCGGTATCCTTGAATTGGTAGTAGTCGATTAAAACAAAATGAATGATATAGTTCATAAACTTCTTAAAAGTAGCGATGTTAAATCTGCGTCATTCAAAGAAAAGTCGGCTATTCAAATTTTCCTATAAAAAGTTGTGTACTATATCTCCTTCCACAACCATATACACACCTGTTACGAGAATCGGGAGACTGGAATAGCTCGAAGGAATCTTAAAATTGGGTTATAATATAAAGTGTTACTGAAGGAATCTTAAAATTGGGTTATAATATAAAGTGTTACTGAAGGAATCTTAAAATTGGGTTATAATATAAAGTGTTACTGAAGGAATCTTAAAATTGGGTTATAATATAAAGTGTTACTGAAGGAATCTTAAAATTGGGTTATAATATAAAGTGTAATGTAGAATTACACATGAATCTTATAGTTGGATTATTTATACCTGTAGAAATACAAACTGTAAATTCCATATGGAAGGACGTATTTTCAACAAGGAGAAAACAGAATAGAACCCAGACATCTATAATAAAGTATACAAGGAAATTTCCGAATACGTTAAAACTCAACAACCAACAGAAACGCAAACAGCAATAGTCCGCCCCCCCCCCCCCCCTTCTTACAAAAAAGTGTGTCTGTTTTGTTTTCAGTTTCTTAGTACCATAAAGGTCTCTCTCTCACAGTATGGTACCAAGGTTTTTGTTATAGCATCGAATTTATATATACATGTATATATATATATATTTTAAAACTAACTAAATAGACCCTAAACTATGAAATAAAATCCAAAAAAATAAATCATGATAATTATTGAAACATTAAGGGTAAGTGAGAACTGTGTGCATGGTGATCGTATATTGTTTAACGCCCCTTTCGAAAATATTTCACTCATATGGAGACGCCACCATTGCCGGGGAAGGGCTGCAAAATTTAGGCCTTTGCTCGGCGCTTACGGCTTTTGAGGGATGTATCTTCATTGTGTCACACCTGCTGTGACACGGAGCCTCGGTTTTTACGGTCTCATTCGAAGGACAGCCCCATTTAATCGGCTCTTACAACAAGTAAGGGGTTCTGAGAACCTATTCTAACCTGGTTCCCCACAGAACTGTACCAGGTGATTCTTCCCGCTAATTACTGCATACACACATGCGATAATAACCATGTACTGTTGCAGTTGACACTAAATACTGTTTATATATGCACCGTTCATATGTTATCTATATGTGCAATTGAATATTAGTTACAAAATGAACTTTAGAATATCAACAACAAAAAACCACATCCGAGGTACCGAGTAGCGAATTCGAAATCATTTTTAAATGGAGCAGGCCCCTGTGTTCCGATGGACTCTGTGCTTTAACCAATCAAATGATTTTTTTAAAAGTTGTATAATCCAGCTTCTAGACCTTTCCAACGACAAATCCTACGATCATTTTTGATTCCAGATATGTGCAAGTCGGTAGTTTCAAAAGCATTTGTTATTTCAAATTCTAGTGACACACACACACACACCACACACACACACACACACACACACACACACACACACAAAAACAAAATATATGTTCACTTATGTGATTATAACTACATACACTGAAAAATTGTTGTTTTAAAAAAAAAAATCAAAAGAATTCTGAATAATGAATTCAGCTAAATGAAATTAATCTTACCATTTATACCATCCAATATAAACGCAATACTGCATCGCGAGGAAATCGCTAAAGTTATAAATAGCGAGATGAACTTAATTTTTTCACAGCCTCTCTCGCAGAATGACTCCCTCAGTTTAATGCTCTCGTGGATGAAGCAGGACTATTTGTTCGCCCTCAAACCGGACTTGAGGAAAGATTAACCTTAGTGTCCGCATTTACCATTCTATTGTTATCAAGTACAGATGACCGAATACCTGTGATGCTTGGTCAGTACTGACAGTACACACGCCATTAAGTTAATCAACTTCCATTAGTCATTTAATAATATCACAATATCATTATGTTATTGGTCCTCAAATTCAAAATGTCTGATATCATGTATTATAGATTGCAAATTAACCCCCTCTCTCTTTCTTTTTCTTTCTTTCTTACTCTCTCTCGATAAAAACATCCTATAATACAAATTCAGATAAACCATGGCCCAAGGGCACAATACGGAATCAAATACATGGGAATGCGTGGGGAGAAAATTTGAAAATCTCCTTCGAAATACAACAGGGCCGAGGTCAACTAATACCTGACCAAGTAACAACGTCACGAGCAGACCGAATAAAAAGTCAAAATTGCTTTATTGAATAATAGAGAATTTTACAACATCTTTTAATTCCTTCAAAAAATAAAACCGTGTGCATTATATTCATAGCACATTATAAGTAATAACAATGTTATACTACAATAGTCCACATCTAGAAATTGTGACAGAAATAAAATGAATTCTCAATTAATTGTGTTTCACTATAATTATTATTAGTAATTTTCGGTAAAGCCATAAATGGCATTGCATTCAACTTACTGATACTTGCCAGTGGCGTAGCTTCCATTGAGGCAACCGAGGCAGCTGCCTCGGTAAAAAAAAACAAAAAAAACCCACCTTTTACGTTGTTAAAATATCGATAGCTTCTGGGGGGGGGGGGGGGGGGGGGGGCAGCTGCCTCGGTAAAAAAAAAAACAACCCCACCTTTTACGTTGTTAAAATATCGATAGCTTCTGGGGGGGGGGGGGGGGGGGGGGGCTGCGCCCCCATACCCCCTGCCTCGGTAATATTCGAACCCAAGCTACGCCTATGCTTGCTTGAAAGCTCGCAATTTGATTGGTGAATACAGTGGCGGATTTAAGGGGGGTCTTTCAAAAACTTTTTTCTCCAGAATAACAAGGCCATGTTAATAATACAGCTATTGAAGCACCCCTATGCTGTGTGGATTCGCGTTTGGTTACGTCAGTACCACGTGATGCTATGGTGGATTCATAACATGAGGTCAAAATATTTCTTGGAAATGTAATGAGGTGAAAATCTTTTTAAAATCTCAACAGGGCCAAGGAAACCCGGGTGAGCGTTGTGGCCAATGTGCCTCCTGTGATTTGGAATTTTTTTTAGATAATACTATTACATTGCATATATACAGTGTATATTATAGGATTAAACATTCTTTTTGAAGAATTTACCGATGTGTAAACTCTGGGTATTTTACTCACAAACTGAATAAAAGTGAAGCACTTCTATGTTAAGCTTGTGAGTAAAATGTCCAGAGTTTACACATCGATAAATTCTTCAAAAAGAATGTTTGATTCTTATAATTCCAATTCGTTCCCTATATTATCAATTTCAAAAATTTGAATAGTTTCCTCGCACTATGTTATTTGTTTTCAGGCGCGTATGTATACATAGCGTTTTTGGATTTATTGATGTGTAAATTCTCGTTTAGATTTATTTTTGTCCAATCAAAACAATTGTAATAAATAACATTGGAATTATAGGCCTATATACAAACAATATATTCACTTTCATCTAACCTACATGTATTTATAATGTAAATGTTATAAATAAATATCGGTTGTAGTTGATGAGCAGCTCAGAGCTGTACCAGGGGCGGATCCATAAAGTTTTGAAAGGAGGGGTTCTATTATTAATTTTGGTTTTCAAAGGGGGTGTCCACCGTCAGAATGCGCTATTTAACCTTCATTTCGCAAGTTTTTCAGACGAAAGTGTGTGTGTGGGGGGGGGGGGGGGAACTCCAGAACTCCCTTTTGATCCGCCACTGTTTACGAATTAAGACAATATAAAGGAACTTGGACTTGAAAAAAATCTTTCAGCCAAAATGCAGGTGTCATCAAATTTTAACAGCCAATTGTTACACAGCACGACGTCGGGTAAGTATAAAAGGACCGAGCGGGTGAGTGCGTGTACTTCCAGGCGACAGGTATCATCGACATCACATCACAGGAGGAAATCATGGAGTTTTTGAAAGTCCTCGTGATTTTGCTCGTAGTTTTGCACGGTAAGACTTTTTCATGGAAAGACTTTTTGTATGAACATTTCCATTGTGAATAATAATGATATTTGAAATGTATTTCCGAGCTCTAGTGAAATAGATTATACCATTCGAACACGCACAAAATCTTAAAAATGGAGTGAACGTATGCTAGTGAATTTTAATAACATACAGATTATTTGTGTTCACGTAATGTTGCACAGGTTCGCTATCGAAGCCAGTGAGTTCTGAGGATGAACTACGTGTCATCGTCGGAAAACTAGAGAGACTCGCAGCAAGCTTAAGACAGTATGTAGTTGATGGAAGTAGGCCCGGGTATTCCATGAGGGGTATCGGACAACAGAGTGGGTCTACGCCAGAATTCCCTACCCCCGGTACCAGACCACTCGGACCTTGGGTGCTCGATAACGATGAACTTGACCCCTCCTCTCCAACATACAAATGGTTCCACAAAATGTTCGGAAAGTTTCTGAGACCATACTTCCACAGTTTCCCAAGTGGACCATATAAATGTAAGTATATTATTTGAAATAACCAGGTTGGCATGGAATACTTTCAAATGGTGAGGATTCAATACATTTCAACATTTCATTGACATCCCCTGAATTTTCAGCGGAGATGCCGTTAACGCCACGTAATGTTGTTACAATGCTGAATGCGTGGTATAACGACGCTGACCAAATGATGCTCAAAGAACAGACTTTTGTTAACGTTGCCAGAGAGCTCTTGGATGCCCATTTCCAGTGTGCAACGACGAGAGTCAACCAAATAATTTTCTGTGAGTATATCTATAGAGAATTGATATTTGACTTAAACCGAAATATATTCTCTAAAAAATTTGGTAGCTGTAATTTGTAAAGTGCATGATACGCGAACGAAATAAAGGATCAATGTACCTCTAAATGGCTTTCATACTATGAGAGAGGAAAATATATTGCAACATTTTCAACATTTCATCGAGAAAAAAAATTAACAAGTTAATGAATTATGAATATTGGATGCAAATGTGCAAGAACTTTAGAAATTTCTCAGTCGGACACCAATCGTTTGACAACCAAGTCCACAATACAATGACAAAACCTTGGCATTTCAAAACGATGCACATCAATGGAATACAAAATTTGAAAGTTTTATTTTTCAACCCCGATTAAAAAATCTTAGTTTTGAATATAAACATTTTATTACATCTTTTTTTAATTCCTTAATTATATCGGCGTTTAAATAAACTCATACGTAGTGGTAAATTGTTTTTATGGAATGTTGAAATGATTTTGTCATCGTTATGTAATTAAAAAAATTGTTCTATAAGAACTTTCATATACATTGAAATTTTATCCAGATGTGTTCAAGGACCAAGTACGTACCATGACAGAGGATGACTGGAAAATGAACACTCGCGTGAGAAACGTTTTGGAGAACTGGATAACGGACAAGGCCGTTGTGGACGACGTCACCCAGAAAATCGCTATGGCAGCGCACGGGGACATGGAGCACATTGAATATTTCCAACTCGATGGTATTTGTAATCCTTTGCTAATTACATGTAGATACTGTATACAGGTATTGTTAGGTAAGCGTGGTTTTAACATTCATATTGTTACAATGTTTCAGATATCATGGAATTCCTTGCAAAAATGAAAATGCTCATGTGGAGAGCTGAGCAGGATAACTGGACACCAGTCATGTTCGATGAGAAACTGAATCTACTTTTGACGGACAATGCCTTCGTATTTCAATGTCCGAGTGTGCATGATCTATGGGAATTCCACCAAAAAGTTGTTAGCCGTTTGCAAGAGAGGTAACACTGAAAGCTAAAATTGTGCTATTAACGTTTTTCGTCCTTTTACAAATTTCTGTTGCTAGATATGATTCACTAGTAAGACCAGCTTCCGGTTGGAGTTTTTCAAAATTAACTGAAAATAGCTTAAATTTGAAACAGGTTATCTGAAATCAAACCCTTTGCTGAGACGGAGGCTTGGCTGAAGAAAATCCTACCCACATACACGGCTACAGACGCCACTCCCACCATTACTGCCATCCTCCAAGTGTACACGGACTTCATCAAGTCAGCCATTTTGCTACTCGAACAAATAGAGAACCACGTAACCAGCGAAAATACGGCCGACATCACGAATTTCATGTCGCAATTCCTCGGTAAGGATTTGCATAGCACTGAATATACATAATTGTATTGTTTACAATCGGTTATAAACTTTAGCAGTCTTGTGAAATAACAAACGTGTAACTTCATGATTATACATGACAATTGCAGCACCACGTCAGCTCCAGTATTTGCAGTCCATCTTTGAATTCCTCAATTCAGGGGATAACCGCGACATGATGGGAATGGAACAGATGAACGAAAATACCGATAACGGACGTTCAAAGTATAGATGCAGCGAATTCAATGGGAAATGTAGATGAAACCGACGCCTGGACCGTATGGTGCATGGGATATCGACATGAGATGTCCAAACCGTGTGAAAGGGACTATTCCTTACAGAAATCAGACCCTTTTAGTGCTTTCAAAAACTTCTTTGCTTTGAACAATAAAATATACAGAAAGATACTGTTTCTTGGAATTTGCAACTTTGATATTTTGCCATGTAGTCTAGTAATCTCATAACAGATGGCCCAGATGTTCTCATATACATGTATTGATCTTTTCCACTTATACAAGAATTTCTACTTTTGTTTGGGCAAAATGATACGTGTTTTGGTGCCAACAATCCTTTTAAAGTTGTAGACAATTTGTCCAGAACCTGGCCTGGAGGTTATAAAACTTTTTTGAGCACGTTTTCATACTAAAACTCGTTTTCTAAATTGTTACTTTTATAAAAGATGGTTGAGCTTGGCGAACAATAAGCCTATTCATGATTGGGCACCGCATTGATGCTACCCGTAGTTACAATAGATACAGTCTTTAAACGTATTTTGAATTAAAAACAAATACATGGATATTTAATCAATCATCAGAATTTGTTTCACAGGCAGCATCATGTATTATATCGGGCATTAAGCGGTTTTAACGCGCATAATTACACGATGCCTGGTACCAAATGACACTGCATATATGCTCACAACATCCAACAGCTCGTGCTCCGCATTTCCTATGACATTAACTGAAGATTTGTGTTCCCGCCTCTTGGTCCGGTTTTAGAGTTACATAACGCACATTTGCTGTAAGATTTCCCAGCAAATACAAAGGGGACAGAAACAGACACTTGATTTGTACTAAACTATAGTTCACTGTGCCTTTTAGACAGTTTGCACTGGTTGCATATTTGACCTCTCTCCTAACTTAAAAACATTGTTGAAATTGTTTTCTTTAACTTTCCTCTACGTTGTTTACATAAACAACATCCATACTTCACAGGATGTTTACATTTATTCACTAGCTGCATGTTGGAATCAATTACTTGTGATCGTCATTAAGACTGCATGCTATGCGTAAAACTTAGCATACAATGCCACAGACAAATAATTATGGGAAGTCTAATAATTCATAAGAAAAAATAGGTAGGAAAATTTGGTATTCGAACCACAAATATGCAATCTGGGCCTGTTCAAAATCTGTGAAACTGCCGCTATACTACCTTGGCTATCCATCCCATGAAGATGTTCCGAATTTCAAGCTATCTAAAGTCACCCGTCGTGGACATAGAAATTTTTGTAGTAGGGTGTATGTAGCTTTATTCATTAGGGCTTTCCACCTTTCTGTGGAAAGTCCTATTGTTATTGTTCTGTTTATTATTTTCCTGCCGTCCAAAAAAATGTTCGTCTTAAGACTTATCGAAAAACTTTATAGTCCATCATGTAGTATTTCTTGAGAAACGAATACAGTTCACCCAACGTAATTGAACTTTGACCCCTTACGGAGTTATTGGACCTTTCGCAGAAATCATTGTTATCGCTTCTACTTTTTAACCGTAAATGATAGGAAGATGGAACCTTTTCTAAAGCATAGAGGGTAATTAGTAGAAGCGAAGAATTTCAAATGAAGGGATTCGGTGTCCCCTATAGGGAGTTAATGCCTCTTTATGTTTTGCGATTTATTCGTAAAACATGTCAAACTTCAGAACGGTTTGTCGTAGAGACATGGGACCAACTGGAATAGGATACATGGACTTTGACCTTGAAAATGAGGTCAAGGTCAAAGTCATCAGAAAAGAGGAAAAAAATAACACTTTTTATACTCTCTTTCCTGCTTAAGATAGTGTTGAAATTTTATATGGGTAAGTATTGACTTCTTAATTGGTTTTGATAGTATGCATTATAACTTTGAACTTTGACCTTTCTGTGAATTTCGGAGACTCGCGTTAAAAACCTTGTTATCGCTACTCCTACTTAACGGAAAGTCGTAGAGACATGAAACCTTCGCTAATGAATTCACAGTAAAACCCTCTTGCAAAGAAAAAATAATCAATGGGATACGAAACCCCTTAAGCATAGTTATTGTCCCTGAAAGTTTCCAATATCATTATCTAAGCTTATAACTTTTATATTAATATAGATAGAGACATGGGACCACTTCCATTGAGACCGATGACCTTTGACTTTTAAAATGAGGTCAAGGTCAAAAGTCAAGGTCATCATCAAAATTGTTTTTTTTTTCATTTTCAAGGTCTTTCATAGTATTTTTTGCATTGAGAAGCTAACCGAAAGGAACCGAAAACCGCTAAACAAAGTTGTTGCCCCTGAATGTCTTGATTAACAATTTTTAAGCTTATAGCTTTTATATTAATGTAGATAGAGACATGGGATAATTTGCATGAAGATCGATGACCTTTGACCTTCAAAATGAGGTCAAGGTCAAAGGTCATCGTGAAAACTATTATTTTTATTTTCAAGGTCGTTTTGAGTTTCTAACATCATCTTAAATATTCTTAAATATCTCTTTTTAAATAATCGTAGGTGGAAAGCCCTTTAATTGTTCGCGAACAATTAGGATTACTAGTATTCATTTTGCAATGGTAAAATTATCTCACTTGATCATTATGTACATATTCATTAGTATCATTTATATCATCAACAGTATACACTGTTCAGTGCTACATACATACAACACCCTTTTACTTAAAGACTGCATTTTATATTGAACATAACTTTAAATAGAATTGAAGATCTGGACATTTTACTAGTAGTAAGTACACTATTTATTTCACTCTTCTTTACATCTTTTATTAATATTATTTGTGTAAAGTTTCGAATTTAGCATTTCTATTAAATTGAAGTTAGAAAGTAAATTCCATTGATATGATGAGCAAATTCTAGAATTTATTCATAATTAAATTCTGTATATATTGATCTCATGCACCATGCAAAAAGGCGGGATAATGGATAGATATAGTCTTGCTTTGCAAAAACAAAATCCAAACTCATTTCAATAAGTCTCATTCATATTCGAGATATGTGAGTCAGTACCTGATGCTACATGTGCATTTAATACATGTGATTAGAAGAGTGTGAACACAATCTTTCTATAAATCTAAAACATGATTCCGTAATAATGGTTATGCAAAGCCCTAACATGATAAAGCATACAGTAGATATTAACGGCATCCAGTAGATATTAACGGCAAACTGACAACTCAAATTTATGACAAACGGGGTGATTTTAACTTCTCCATCGTCAATTTCCCATATCTATGTACCGGTAGTAATATTCCATTTTTACCTGCACATGGTGTTTACATCTCTCAACTGATTCGAAACGCAAGAGCTTGTTCTGTGTATGGTCATTTTTTAAATCGAAGCAGGCTTCTGACAAACAAGTTGATGGTGCAGGGGTTCCAACAGTCTCGTTTAAAATCAGCATTTCGCAAATTCCATTGTCATTATAACGATCTAGTTTGCAAATACAATCTATCATTGGGTCAAATGCTGTCTGACATGTTTCATGCTGATTGTTAGGCCGTTCTTGACACACTGATTTTGACTACGGATAACTCTGTTTACCTGATCAAGATATAGGGCTCATGGCAGGTGTGTCCGGTCGACAGGGAGTGCTTACTCCTCTTAGGCACCTGATCCCATCTCTGGTATATCCAGCGGTCCGTGTTTGCCCAACTCTCTATTTTGTATTGCTTATAGGATTTATGAGATTGATCACTGTTCGTTATCGTCGCCTTTCATACAATATGTATCTATACAAGCGTGTGGAGAGGATTTACTCCTGTAAGTTCGTTTGCTTATTCCTCTCTGCGCTAGAAGGCACACAAGGTTATTGAGCTATTTTTCCACTTTTTCCTATGCCGCTGCTTTGGTTGTATTTCAGCGCAACCACTCGGTTAAATTTCCTTCTTTTTCAATTGTTTTTCTCCAACTCGTCATAGACCTTCTTCGAACACGTTTCCCAGCAAAGTAATGATTATCAGTTATCATCTAATAAACGCTGCAATGTGACTAGCACCAATAACACCAAACAAAAAACAAAACAAAAAAGAATCCCTCTGCCCGCAATCCACGTGATAAATCACTAGACAATACTAAAACATTGACGTTGCACAGAGAAAGCGGAATATCTCCATCAAGTCCCTGGTATAAATGAAACAATCTCAAAACTCACTCAATGAACTAAAGCAATGTTCCAATAGCTATAAATAAACCGAAAGTCATTACTAGTATCTCTCAACTGATTCGATACGCAAGAACTTGTTCTGCGTATGATACGTTTTTAAATCGAGGCAGGCTGACAAACAAAATGTTGGTGCAGGTGTTTCAACAGTCTCGTTTAAAGTATATGGTCGTTATAACAATCTAGTTTGCCAATACAACCCATCATTGGGTCAAATGCTGTCTGACTTGTTTCATATCGATTGTTTGGCCCATCTTCGCACACTGATTTTGACTACGGATAACTCCGTTTACCTGATCAAGATATAGGGCTCATGGCTGGTGTGACCGGTCAACCGGTGATGCTTTCTCTTCCTACGATCCCACCTCTGGTGTGTCCAGGGGTCCGTGTTTGCCCAATTCTCTATTTTGTATTGCTTATAGGTTTTATGAGATTGATCAACCAGTAAGGCCAGCCAGTAAAACAAGAGATCAACACAATGTCACTTTTTCAGGTAAGCTTGGCCTAATCGGGAAATGCACGTGATTGCTGCCTCGAACACACCCACATGCAGTGTATTGAAAACAAACTACATGACATTGTATTTTCGTCATCAAAGAAAATTGAGTACCATTCAGTGCCTCACCTAGAGGTCTTAAATACGATTCCACCAAGGCAAAAAAATATCAGTCATTTATGCCTTTCAACTACCTACATGTAGGTTATAATACGATACCACCTTAAAGGAACCAATAAGGTTCAATGACGCGGGCTATAGGATGTGGTAAAAACACTACGTATATACGAAAAACGGCCGAAAACCCATAAAACGACCCACTGAAAACGTGTCCGTCTACTACTCTTCTTGTATGGATAATACATCACATGTACTTCCATTCCGATATTAACCAGTGAACTTACATTTTAAGTCGTCGTTGCCATCTGATTCTAAATATCTTCTGGTGTTCTATATTCTCCAGTCTATGAATTGCCGCTCTAGCTGTTCTGAATATCTCTGTCCACCTAAGTACACACAGATTGGCTCACGTGGTCTGTTGTTTACTGTGACGATATCTCTATTCCTGTCGTAATCCCTCCTCAACGTTCTACATTTATTTTACAAGACAGTAATGTCGTCCGCAAAATCAAAGCCCTCCATTGATGCTGAAAAGTCACATCTGATTCCACTTTTCGCTCCGACTGTTTACTTCATTACCTAATCATTCCCATGGGGATCCGGGTTAGAGTAGGTCTTCAGTACCTCTTGCTTGTCGTAAGAGGCGACTAAATGGAGCGGTCCTTCGAATGAGACCGCAAAACCTGAGGTCCCATGTCACAACTAGTGTGGCACGATAAAGATCCCTCCCTTCTGAAAGGCCGTTAGCGCCGATCATAGGCCAAAATTTTGCAGTCCTTCACCGGCAATGGTGACGTCTCCATATTATGAGTGAAAGATTCTCGAGAGAGACGTTAAACAATGTTCAATCCATCAATCATTACCTAGTCAATTGCAAGAAGATAAAATATCTGACATAATACAACCTTGTTTTACACCAGCCTTTATTTGGATCTCCGACAGCTCATTCGAATCCCTCATGCACTCTATTGACCAATTTCACAAAATATGCAACTTGTGCTTTCATTTATAGCGTTCAATTCAGGAAAAAAACGCATACTTTCTCTTTATTTATTCAAACTTTTCTTTTAGGTAATGTTAACAAGAAAATACAGTGCATAATCTATGAATTTTGTTTAATATGATCAATATATAAACCGTATACAATGTGGATACATGTGTTACAAAATGCTAAGATACATGTAATAAAGTATTACAATCATCATCACGTAAATTATGGAAATAAATTACATATTGATACATTTTATTTATATGTTGATAGTACAATATCACAGCAATATCATCATATTTCTTAAGTAGTCCATGTATAATTTATAAAATATAACCTTCAGTTAAAAACGGATACGGCACATGTTCTTGCAGATTGCTTTTGTATTTCCATAATATGAAAACAACTCGGAAGAAAATCCGGATATATGGGTTTTGAATATTACAATATGATTTATTTTTCTTAGACAATATTTAAAAAAAATTATTGAAAAAAAAAATGTATAGATATTTTACCCTTAAATTCCTTTTTTTCTGTTTCAATAGAAATTGTTACAATTTCAAAGTTTGTTGAAAAACGTAATTTTGACTAAAAACTGATCAATAGCGTAGTTCCTGTTTTATCACATGAACATTTAATCAATACTGTTATGTTATATTGGTCTGTTCGATTATAAATGTCTTTAGATTTTTAACTCATTTCGCTTGTAATACATGCCAACCATGTCAATATTTAACACCGTTTTTAAGAATGTTAAATACTGCACTGAGATCATAAACCAATTAGATTTGTTTACAGTCTCTTACATCGACAGTACCTGGGAAAAAACATACAATTTATGAATGTATTGTGGTTCTCGAACACTACCACACCGAACATTTCTTCACAGGATTCATAAAGCTAGTGGCTGGGCAATTGAATGCTCTGGAGAAACCTGCAGAATTCTGCAAAGTGCCTATCACCCTGTGTGAAGAGAAAAGAAATTATGTAATATTGGTGCTCTGGCAAAGTTCCATATAATGATGGAACAACAACATAACATAACACCAGTATTGTGTGAAATATTGTCATTTATTAGATGACAATAAACAAATATTATCATTCTATATAATGATAACAAAAACAGCTAAGGGGAGATCCTGACAATACTGACAGCACAAGTTGCATCTATAAAAATCCCTGATAAAATGATATCCCCTGTTATACAAGTAAAAATAAAAACTTGACAAAACAAAATATCCAAAAATCATCGAATAATATATACAAAACAAAAAACATCAGCCAGAAAAGAAATTGTTGCATTTTATATGACATACTGAATAAAATAATAGTGCTATCTTTCTGACTTTAACCGTACCTGAATCTGCCCGGACTGTGTACTCCGGTCAGAATTCGATTAATGGCCGACTCTCTCCTCATATTTCCACACCATACCTTTCAGCAAGAAACGAAAAGTAGTATCAAAGTGTTATACATATCCTGAGTTTCAATCATCTACCTCGATTTACAATTTTGAAAATTTCATATGTAACTTAATTTTCTATTATATACATTTTTTATCTATGTATTACATGTATAGTACGTAATACAATAATTGTATGATATGAAAGGTGAAGATACCAAACAGTTATCAATCTCATAAGTCCTATAAGGAATACAAATAGAGAGTTGAACAAACACGAACCCCTGTATATACTAGAGGTGGGGCTAGATGCCTAGGAGGAGTAAGCACCCCCTGTCGACCGGTCATACCCGCGGTGAACCCCATATCTCAAATTCTCAAAAGAATTAGCATTCCATGCACATGCAGAATTTAAACAGATCCTTTGGTCGTTAGATAGAAAAAAAATACAGAACCTTTCAACAAACAAGTAGTCCACGACCAAGTTTGGTTTCAGACATCATGCCGAAAAATGTATTCCAATCTTACATGACATTCACCTGAGCAAAGTTAATGAAGAATATTTGATCATGCGTGTATTTAACACCAGGCAATTGTTCCTCTTCATACCCCCGAGATTCCACCCATCGTCTGTAGGCCTGTGGGTAAGCATTAACACCGTATAGAAAGCAGAAACAATGCAAGCAATTCAAATTCCAATTTTTGATGGAAAATAGATTAATAAAATAGGATATTCCAGCCAATTTAATATGTAACATTATTGAAAATGAATAACAGTATGATCAGGGGTTCTAAAACTGACCCTATAGCTTTCTTTTAAACCTCCATTGTCTGCAATGTTTTCTCCAAGAGTATTTATACCATTCATCTAAAAAGTATAACAGAAATGCTTTATCAACGCATGCCAATTTCAGTATTACAAGTTGATGAATTTGCTACATAAAACTGAAATTAGTTATTGACCTTCATCCCGTCAGCCTCCGGAACGGAGAAGTCGCCATACTGGTCAACCAGGCATTGGGTCTGATTTTTAAAGGCCCGTATCACTTCATCCGTCCACCACTGCTTGAGGTTGCCATCTTTGTCGTATTGTCTTCCTGTAAAATATATCACAATGATTAAAGGTTGTATTAAACTAGCAAAAATATTTCTCTGTTGAAGCTTAAATATTTCATTTTCTAGCTGTGCGCATTTGTTCAGTAAGATTTTGACAACGTTTGATAAGAGTTTAGGTTTAATCCACGAAGAGATGCAATATGATATACCAGTTGGAAAAAAGAATTAGATAAGCAATGTGTCCCACCCCCTGTCCTTGACCTTTACTCAGCATATAGCCACCGGAGAGCTATCAGATTCCCGAATATGAGATGTCTATATCTTTTATAACTACAAATAATGACCAGGTTAAAGTTTTATTCAAACTGATCGCAATAATACTGACAAATTTACAAGAAACTTACATCAAATTCTGCTGGAACCTCTTGGTTCAATTTCAAAGAAATTCTTTTTCTATATTTACATTCTACTTTCATTTCTGTTTCGTACTATAATAATCAAGATTCCTACGCACATTGTTCCCAACTGCATCGCATTGACGAGGTAAAGGCTGTCATTACAATTTGTTAGGAGGCATCAGAAACGTGAATGTTAAGTCATGTATACTAATGAGACTTGAACTATTTATACATATGAATTATTTGCCCTCCTGTTAGAATTTATGAATTTATTACCAAAGAAACTAAAAACAAAAGAACAAAAATTGTCTTGACTAAGAGCAGGGACCTATATACTTAGTATATAGGTCCCTGCTAAGAGTACACATCGATATGTTCAATGAAAAACAATACACATACATGTATGATTGTCTCTTTCAATGCGAAAATAAATAGGGGGAGAAAACCCACTCGTTACTTATCAAATTAGATATGCAATGTATGCAAGTCCATATACCGTAATTTGATTAAATTGAAACTTCAAATAACAACGTCGACTTTTGGTATAATTACGTTCATAGTTTTATAATGTAGGTCCGCAATTACTCACAGTCGTCTTTCGAAACCAGAAGTTAACATACATGTATGTACATATACATCTACATGTTTATAATAGTATTGACCTTGAAGTCAAGGCAGGTATCTCATGTTGAGCCTTACATACCAGTTGTCAAGTACTTATTTGTATAACAGTATTCGATTGTAGGTGGTCATTTGATCGAGAACACGTTATACACGTAATAGACGGTCTCAAAGTTAAACTGTAAAATAGAAAGATCGGATATCTGCAAAGATCGTATCAATGCCTACTGTTATAGGTAACCCAGTTCTGTCTTGCGATGGTATTAAGACATGATTGAGACACATGAAACGCAACGAAGACAGGGCCAGATATAGTTACTGCTTAATTAAGTACTCACAGAAAGTTACCGCTGTTCAATATCACCCTAGAACATACCTCGGTCATCAAATCCATGAGTGAGTTCGTGTCCAATGACGACCCCAATACCTCCGTAATTCATAGATCTACCAAAATACAAAAACTGGCATCATATATCAATATATTGTATAAACAGAGAGAGAGAGGATCCATGCTTCTTTTCAACCCGTGTGTCGTCGCGTCACTGTGATCCCTTAATTTTTTAAGTGATCCTCTCCGTAGTGAAGGGATAACAACTGATTTTATTTACTTACTTGGATTGTGTGCTGGAGAAGAATGGAGGCTGTAGAATTCCAGCGGGAAACACTAAAACAATTTTCAAAAATGTATGTATGTTTATAGAGTTATTCCACGACCACCACGACAGCTGTAAACCAGTGAACTATTGCATTAAACAGTTGTCAGAACAGGTCACAACAGCCAACACGCCATTTAACGAGATTCAATTGAAAAGCATTATTCATAAGACAGAGGGTGAAACTTACGGATTTCTTTTT
Source organism: Ostrea edulis (assembly GCF_947568905.1). Lineage (NCBI taxonomy): Eukaryota > Metazoa > Mollusca > Bivalvia > Ostreida > Ostreidae > Ostrea > Ostrea edulis. The sequence goes on along the minus strand of NC_079164.1, from coordinate 75,324,918 downwards.
CCTTGGTACCTTATTTTCATTTCATCTTTGATACATTAAAGGGAAAGACAACTCTAACCACATTGTTGCTTTTATGAATAGAGTATTACTTACTGATATCGTAAATGGCAGTCTTTAACAACAAAAATTCTTGAGGTAGGTAAATACTATTAGAAATTTCTGTCAATCAATTTTTTTTTCCATTTAAATAACTTTAACAACTCATAAACTAACTAAAAAACCCATATTAGACATACCTTTGCGGGTTTATTTTTATACTATGTGCTACAGAGCACATATACCCCCAAGTGCAAAAGCCAAATTTTAACACAAGAATGCATGATCTCATGCTTTATTAAAAATATGCACCAAAGTACATCATATTAAGCTATAATATATAAAAACCAATAGCTATTCATTTACTGAGAAAATTTTTAAAGATATTCAATTGAAAACATACACAATTGCTGTTTAATCTGCTCACATCCTTCAGAAAAAAATCACAGAATATCGCAATTTTGAAAAATTCTCAAAATCTAAATTGTTTACATGCCAGTTTTTCTTTAAAAATATTTAGAATTATATCTAAGGTTAACAAAAAAACATATTTTACCATAGTTGACCAGAGATATTTTGCAAAATGGTCTCTTGAATACGTAAACCCCCATTTTTAAATTTAAGTTTTACAATTATTCTTTGCACACTTTGAAAATAGTAAATTGTAACAGCAAATACAGTCTTAACATCAAGATTAACAGAATATGACAATATATATATATATATGTAAAACATACTGAAAATTTTGTCCTACCAGACAATTAGAACACAAGGAGGGGGGGGGGGGCACCCCCACCCCTTCCTTTTTCTCACAATTGTTTTGGTGTGTGTGTTATTCTTTTTTTGTTTGGCTATCAATCATATCATACATAAAAATACCTACATGATATCTCATACTTATAGAAAAAATAAATATAGTGTAACATATGTGTAGATTCTAGCAACTACAGCTCATGTACAAATAATTTTGTTTCTTGAAAGTACTTGTGAAGAAGAGTTCAAATATTCAACAACTTTGCTGATGATTTTATGAGGATTTATAATTCTGGGTTTCTTTGAACCAAACACAAACTCACTAAAAACAGTTTGAATTCCACTGTGAGGGTCACGCCTATGTATGATTTTTAACTTGTTCAGGCTTAGATTGCAAGCTATGAGCCTTTTAGAGATCAATGTAGATATTACATGGCTTTGTACCATTGGAGCTAGTGAGGACTTGATACTATAATAATTCATGGTAAATATATCTAAGATTCACATTTGAATGCTAAATTTGACTCGTACAGTTCTCGTAAACTACAAACATCAGACAAAGAAGTTATAACTGGAACTTTCTAGTCGGTGTTTAAAATTTAAAACCGGATACGTAAAAGCACGAACTTTCCTTATCATTTATTTTAAATTACCCGCCGCTAAGAGAGCGGCAACTAAAGTTTAATATATGACGTCACAGCGTCGGTTTCGGTTTATTTCATCAGCAGCACTGTAAATATAACAAGTCACGAACAGTTAAGTTTGGAGCCGTATAGATTTAAGCCTGTTCTTTCGCAAGAAGAAAACGAGAAAAGAAGACGTTCTGTCGAGTCACAGACCAGGAAGACAACGTTACAAAAAAAAAAAAACGTTACTTCATACAAATATCTCGAACATCAAATTGTCATTACGCAAATGATGGATCCACAGTTTACATAGTCTTTTCTTTTCAGATGACTTGGTTGCGTCAGAAATTTTGAGGAAAAAAATTTCACATCTCCCCTTCGCATTAGTGGAATTAATAGCTTGACAGGAAGGCATGAACCTATTTATTCGTAAAATCTACCACATGCACATCTTTGAGACATTATCTCATTAGAACCGGAACAGACCGTATGACGTCAAAATTATTGATTTTTGTGGTCTTGAATACAAAAGAGTACCACATCATGACAGTCTCTATCGATGGCGAGATTTTCAACGTTTTCAAATTAGTACTGAAGCTTATCTAGGCCGTATATCAACAGAATAGTACAAATGTTTATCATATAATTAATCCTATAATTTATTATGTAATATTTTTGGGGGGTTGCCTACCCCTTTAATGTGAAATTAACATCATGTTCCCCTTATTATTACAAATGGACACACTCTCAAAATTGTATACATAATCATTTGTATACATCATATCTTGAATTAGTTCTTTGGACCTAGAAAATCAATTGGTGAACGATTAAACAAGTTTATCTTTTAAAAATTAATCGATGAATTCGATACATTCTTAGAATGAAACAAAATCGGCAACAATCCCGTTATGTTTTCCAACAGCAGGGTTTCCCCTCGTGGACTTCTCGGAGCTCTACGGCGAGTCAGTCAGTGATGATAGCACAACTCGCCATGTCCGGTCGATCACTCGGCATTGCATTAGTTTCCGTTTCACAAATTGAGACAGTTGAAAGCGATATATTTACAATGAAAGCTGGGAAAGACAAATTCTAAACGAACACAACACAAACTTGACGAACGTACATAATGTAGCACTTGATAACGGCGATGATGTAGACGAAATCGACAATTTACCAACAGAAAATTGCGCGAATAATTCCCGAATTTTAAACCGTTTAATAAAAATTGAAACTTTTTCAAATGAGCACGTCAATAAAACACAGACATTTATATTTTTACATTTTGAATTCTTTTGTGATATATTAAAACGTTAGCAATTATTACACACGTATGCATATATAGTGAATACAAGGGAAGCAACTCTCATTCTTGTCAACATTCTGCACTCCGGACTCTGTGCAAACCGGCCAATTTCGTTGGAACCACACATAGCCGGTTTAGACAGATTATACTGTATATACATATTCAAAGACTCATTAAGGTCCTTGATAGCGAAGACATACAGTAAATTAAGAGAGTGACAAGTACATGTACAACGAAGAGAAACCCCCCGAAAATAGGACAAGACTTATGTAAGAATTACTCAACTCTTGTATAACTGTCCTACTTACTGATCCTGTTTAAAACACTGTTGTAATAGGCGTTGACAGTGGCAGGTGCAGTGCCCCAGCTGTTAATTAAGAAGAGAAAATCCATTAATGGCAGCTCTAGAAACCACCATTATAAAACGTTATCACGAGTGTTATGTAAAACTCACTCATTTTTATCCACATCAAATCGAAGGTACCGCAAGGAATCAATGGTAGACCGTCTCAAATTTGACAGGACGTTTTCAAAATAGGTATCTGCCTTTGCTGTATACTGAAGATGAAAATCATAACCTTATAACAAAGTACCTTTAAACTGTTTATTTTCCGGGAAGATTGAAATTATCTCCTATTTGGTATACACTTGGAGGATATGATTTAAATACTTACATTTTCATAATAACCGTCTAACGCCGTAGTATTCAAGATGAAGTCTTGGTACCCAATCTTTTCTTGAACAAATTTTGCCTGACATAGATTAATCAAAATATATGTTAATCTTCCTCATCCAAAGTTTCAGATAAAGAGTCAGAGTTAAGGATACGTTGTACATCTACTCAGCAGTCGCAAGTGAGCTGTAATTATGTCGGATCTGAACCGCAAAAAATACAATATTAAAAATACAATACTTACTGATCGCTGTAAACCATCCATGAATAAGAAATGGATAAAATTTTGTGTATACATTTACAAGACATTACAGTCTGTATAATATTTCAGTGTTTAAAAAATTATAACATTATTATGCTCGTCTTTAGACAGGATATAGTATGGTGCAGCGATGTCTGTATGTCCGTTCGTCTAAGGTTTTTCTGTTAAACTTTCTATTTTCACATATCAAGCTGAAACTTGTTGTTTAGTTTCTTTGTGGGTCACTCGAGAGTCGAGAACGTGTTGCAATTTTGATCTATTTCGACTCCCTTGAAAGAGTTTTGTCCCCTTATTCGAAAATTGATATTATAAGGATGGTACACGATTTGTCTGTCTAAATCCTCCCACATTTTAAAAAAGATTTTTTTAATTTTACAGAGTGTTTGTATGAGTCATTGAAGATGTGCATGTAGCATTGATTTTCTTCATTTTTAAAAATATAAAATGACAGGTTGTTGAACTTAGTAAGTTTTAAGGAAATATTACACAGAGAATACACGATGTGTCCGTCTAACTACATGTACTCACATAGTTTTTAAATAAATAACTTATTTTACAGAGTGTTCGTATGAGTATTGAAGATGTAGACATGGCAAAGATTTTGATGTTCTTAAATTTTTGAGAAATTAACAGGTTGTTGAACGTAGTCAATTTTGAGAAAATATTACGTAGAGTAGACATGATTTGTTCGACTAACTCCTCCAACAGTTTTCATTTGAGAATTTGTATAGGTATTGAAGATATGCATGTGACAATGATTTTGATTTTTTGTTGTTGAAGTTTTGAGAAAAAGTTTTTGAACTTAGTCAGTATTGAGAAATATCACAAAGTGAGTACATGGGTTGTCTATTTAATCCTTCTCACACTTTTCAAGCTAAGGCATTTGTAAAACAACTTGAAGATTTGTGTATTGCAAGACTTTTGACACCCAACCATTTTTTTATGTTTGAAAAAATCACAGGTTACGAACTTGGTCAATTCTGGGAAAATATTTTACACACAGAGCTCCTGGTTTATCTATCTACCTCCTGTCAGTTTCTTTTATCCACACGATGCAAGAAAAACACCGTACATAAGCTTGTGATTGGGCATACGAGGGTGAGTCAATAAGCAACCAGCCTGACTTATTTCCGGTTGAGATCCACCTATTCTTTTTCGATGTAATTGCGCTCTAGGTGTGATACACTTGCACCAACGGTGTTCAAGTGCCATAAGCTCAGAACTGAAAAAGTTGGGGTCCTTTCCATTTACCCACTCCTCAACTGCCGTCACGAATTCTTCGTCAGACCGGAAATGACGTCCATGGACATCCTTTTTCAAGATTAGGAATAAGAAGAAGTCGCTAGGAGATAGGTCAGGCGAATAGGCAGGATGTGGTACTGATTTATACCCGTTTCACTTTGCAAGTGTGGACTCTCACGTTGTCCTGTTGCAGCAAAACACCTTTAGAGAGTTTACCTCGGCGTTTTTCATGGATGGCGGTTCTCAGCTGGCCTAGCAAGTTTTCATAGTATACTCCATTTATTGTACTTCTCTTGGGTAATAAAGTTCAACATAATAGCGCCTTTTGCGTCCCAAAATATTGTGACCATCACCTTGCCAGCAGATGGTTGCGTCTTGAACTTCTTTGGCCTCGGGGACCCAGGCCCTACCCCCTGACGGCTCTTGATCTTTATTCTCTGGCTTATAATAATGAAGCCAAGTCTCATCTACAGTCACAAGACGCAAACGAAATTAATCTTTTGACCCAAAATGCTTCAACAAGGCGTTGCATACTGATGCTTTGGTTGTCATTTGCTCATCGCTAAGGGATTTGGGAACCCAACGGGCTGTTAGCTTGCGCATACCTAAACGATCATATAAGATTGTTGAAACGCTACCATTTGAAATGTCTAATGCCTGCGCTATTTCTTCCACCTGAATTCGCCTATCAGAGTATACCAGATCCCGAACGTTCTAACACAGTTTTTCATCGGTGGCATCCAGACCTGGCTTCATCTTCTAAAAACGTTGTACCTCGTTTGAATTCCCCTATCCAGAATTTAACCTGAGCATAAGATGGTGCAGAGGACCCATAAACATCGGCTGTATATTTCCTCGCCGTTTATTTCCTTGCCTGTTTTACCTTTTAAATACAAGTACCGAATTATAGCACGGTACTCAACTTCAGATGAAAAGCATGCCTTTGCATCATGAAAGAAAGCTGTGGTGAGCAAGCTCACATACCCCACGCTCCAACATTGCTTGACAATGCCTCACATAATGAATGGTAATGTTATGCAATACTGCAAGAACAGGATAGACGGACTCAAAATTTTAAGTTCAATAGGGGCATAACGCCCAGAAAAATTATTGAATTAGAATCTTCTGAGAATATGCACATCTACAACAGTGTGCCCTTATTAGCTTCAAAATTTTACGAAATTCTGTTGAGCGGTCTCAGAGGAGTTGCGCTGACAAGTACAGGACAAACGGGCTAGAAATTCTAAGTTCAAAAGGAGCATAACTCCCAGAAAAAATATTGAATAAGAATCTTCTGAGAATAGGCACATGTACACAGCGTGTCCTTATCAACTGTAAAGATTCACGAATTTCTGTTGAGCGGTCTCAGAGGAGGTGCGCTGACAAGAACAGGATATACGGGCTTGAAATTCTAAGTTCAAAAGGGGCATAACTCCCAGAAAAATTATTGAATCAGAATTTCCTGGTAATATGCACATCTACACAGTGTGTCTTTATCAACTACAAAGGTTCACAAAATTCTGTTGAGCGGTTTCAGAGGAGTTGTGCTGACAAAAAAAGGAACTGATGGATTGACAGACGGGGCAAAAACATACCTTTTGCAACTTCGTTGCGTGGGGTATAACTAGCCATGTTTGACAGGGGATGCTTACTCCTAGGCACCTGATCCCACCTCTGGTGTGTCCAGGGGTCCGTGTTTGCCCAACTATCTATTTTGTATTGCTTATAGGAGTTATGAGATTGATCACTGTTCGTTATCTTCACCTTGCATTCAATATCTTATCAAAAGAATGATTCGATACGCGTGCAATTTTGTACCCAGGTGTAAAACATCTATTGACACAACGCATGAAAATCGTGACTGTCTCGGTCAATCGGAAATGGGATAGGTTGCTTACTTATTGACTCGTCCTCGTTTTATATACTATCTCCGATACTCTTGTCTGACCAGTTCAAGAAAACATTTCCGAGTACCTTTTCTTTTGCGAGCGTTCTAGTAGCGTCATCCATCCATTTGTTTTCATCCACAAGTTCTCCAAAAGCTGTCCTCAAATTATGAATCATATCCAAAGTCTAAAAATGTTTGATCACAGATTCATGTCAATATTAACCTCATCAAAAGAAATCAATTTTGTTTCATCGAAAATAAGAACAAAAAATCAAAGGAAACATTCGACTCGATCGCAATTTTTTTGTTTGATTTCACCTGTTCTTTTGCACTTTCATCGAATGCTTCTTTAACGAACAGACGACCGAGAGACAACCCATAGTAATTGTTGACGTAAGACGCACAGGTCCGCCATCTTGCTCTGGGAGTGGATGTTCCAAATAACGCCTGCAATGGATATTTGACAACTTACTTTGAATTATCGAAGCAAACTACATTTTATATGATTTTGATTCTGATTATAACAGGTACAACTCAGATTTTTGACTTTGTATGGTATACTGATACACCCCGTTTCTTACCTTGTTATACTCGGTCACCAGATCTTGAAATTTTTGAGACAAATTATTTATCCTGTTTTTCATGATACGCCAGACAAGGTAGTTTGCGACGGTTCTAAAAGAATAATAACATAATGTTTAACCCACAGAACGCTTGAAATCCATTGCATGCATATGATTTGTGCATTTCACATTGAAAACAGCGTGTAGTTTTGATCTCTCTAAGATGTTTTCTCCCAAATTATCATCGTTCAGCTTCGAATTGGCTGATAATGTATTCAAGTCCTGATTTTGTATGTACAGAAATATTTTCAGTCAGTCGTATGATACTCTGCTTCTGTTTTATTCTTATTATAGATATTCATAACCTTTCATCTGTGTACATGTATCTGGCTGTCTATCCATCCACCTATCATCCATCTTTCTATCTATTCGTCCGTCTATCTATCTATCTATTTATTTACATGTATATGTTATCGCGTTCGATATAAGTGAGTACTCTGTACCTTTTAGAATATTTCCCCAGAACTTCAAACATTTTTGAAAAGTATGGAATGGCTCTAACAATAATTGTCTCGTTTTGGGGGATATACACATCAACTCCTTCAATGGCCATCACACGTGTGATAAAATTCTCCCAGTTAAAGCTCGCCTACAAAAAGATATTTTGTATTGCTGAAAAGGTTAATACTAGACTAGTATATTGTAAAACAAAAGAAAGAAATGCTTATATTTACACTTTAAAAATTATATTTTATATTATATCCATTTTTAAAATCTTTAATAGTAGATTATTTATCATTTTAGCAGGACTTGCATCAGCAGGAACAGTGTAATTTTCGTTCAGTTTTTGCATTTCTATAGGATTATACAAAGCAAAGCTGTCCCTCCTGTCCTCATCTCTCATGGAAATCTGAAACAGAGGAAGTTTGAGTGAAATAGTGAGCTAAAACCTTAACGTGTCCACTATAGAGGAAATAGAAATAAGTACATGTACTAAATTACCCTCGTAATCATCCTATAGCGCGCAAGTTCAGTATCAGATTGAATATTAGAGATTTATTACGTTTGCGATTTCGGTTTCCAGTCTGACCACATCTTCCATTTCGTTGTCCGCTGTCACTGGATCTGCATGGAATTCCCCTGCCACAGTTGTTGCAAGCGTCTTGTAAGCGCGCACCATTGGGTCGTTCAAGCCATTGAGGTAGTATTTTCGACCAGGCATTCCAAAACTTGGTTGGTCAAGCTGCAATGCATGGATGTACATTTGAATGAAGATGTTATAGGAAACCTATGATTTCAGACACGGCAGATACGAAAATTGGAATCAATTAGCATCACATCTCTTGACACAATTTTAGGTTTATTGGAAATTACTTCTTTTTGTTTAGCTTTCGAATCTTCATCATACTTTTCAAGTATATGATCAAAATAAAAACTTACAAATATTATTCTTTTAGAAGAATTTTTGGAGTCGGTGTAAACATACAAGTCAATCAATGGTTTGTTGTTGTACCGGAACAGATTGAACAGAAGTGTCGTCAAATCATACTCCGACTCGTTCCAATGTCCGCCTCTGTTGGTTCCTAAAACTGGCCAACCTCCGAGCTCCTTCAGAAGGCCAAAGGTGGGTTCAATACCGCGGCTGTCTATATAAGCTGTTGTAAAAAGGTGGGAAAGTTATAGTATTGAAGGAATGGTTTTAATAGAGATGGATAGAGAAAGACGTTGCGGGCATGATACGCGTGACAATCTTAGTCTTTGCGTTACGTCATCACCAAAAGTTCCAAATAGATGTAATAGTATTAGGTTTTGATAATCCATTACTGACAAATATGTGTTTTTATATTCATACATATTTAGATTTTAGATCCACCCCTTTATTTACACCACTACACAAAGGTACACTAGTCTTACAATTTATATACCTTGGGGGCTTTGGTCATGGATCTGAGTGTGGTCATTTTGTATGAAGGGTTTTTATTGGTCAGTGATTGTCAAGTTGAATTTGGTTGGTTTTCTCGGTTCTATAGTTTTACCGCCAGTTTTGAGCAGTATTAATATTATTCAGAAGCTAGTTAGACATACATTTGAATAGACGTGGTCTATTAGAAAGAGTTTAATACTGACAGCAGACTGCAAAATCCTTGATTTCTGGTAAGTAACATATTTATACTAATTCCTATTGCTACTAGTTAATTAAAAGTCTATTCTGTATATTTGCAATATATACTTCCCATTTGCACTTTTACTAAATGACTGAAAGAATGAATGAATGAGTCAAAATTATTCATTATATTGATTAAAGAATTCAGTTATATATATTACTATATTGTAAGGCGATATAAATCAGTTTACATAGATTTAATGCTTGTCAAAAGTATTTGATGACTTTGTTCAAAATGAGCAATTAGATATTTAGTTTAATTTACGAAAGTGATTTTACATTGTACATACATGGTACTTTATTGAATTATAGAGTCAATCCTTGAATCCTGATAATATTGTCCGGCTGTAAATTTACTGAGGGAAATTTCTTCCCATAGAAGGGTATGGCAATATTGTTGCTTTATTTCGTTAATTATTTTTTATGAATATTCACGGGAGAAATACTATTTTGCAAAATGGCGTATCTTTAGAGTTATCTCCCTTAAATGATAAACGTATTTTGATGGAAATCAGTACGATTAAATATCATTTAGCATAGGCTTTGATTGTTAAGTTAGTATTATATCGTTGTTTTATCATATTTCAGGGCTATCTTTAGTGATATACTGTCAAGTCCAACCACTGTGTCCGAATATATATATTGAGACCTGAACCCTACGGGCGTTTCGTTATTCTTGTTGGGAGAAACCCTGTTACATAGAGGATAAATATGATTTATGCTAGAATTTATTTGAAATTGAAGTCTGTTGAAAACGATACATGAATAATTGAATATGCACTAACATAGAATTTAAATGATAACAGTCTTTCTTGCCTTTTATGTTTAAAATAAGACAAACCACATTCTAACTCACTTCACCAGAGTGACTATGCCCCAAACTGTTTTGCAGTGCTTTCCTATATGACACGATTTTTTTTATTTATGTCAAAATATTGAAAATGGCAGGAGCATGATTTTATGATGCTGTAATTCTGAATATAGATCACCTTGGACAAATGTGAGAGTAGTGACTGAGTTTTGCAAGGATTCTTGCACAAAGCACGCATAATTTTGGGGATCAATTAGTAAGAGGGTGGAAAAAACGTGGTCAAAACGTCATACATGTTAGCTTTCTAGTCCGAACAGTCCATTTCGTTGATTTCTAAGACTGTTTTGTATCCCAGACATGAACATTTCAGAACTCTACCCCTCCTTTAATTTCACTTTTAGATCTATCTTTTTGGATCTAGGAAGTCTATAATAACCTCGTCATCTTGAACCAATCTGATTAAAACCAAATCTTCAATCCGCTCCTCTATTGGCAAGATCTGGTTTTAATCAGATTGCATCTTGAACCCGCTTGTTAGTTGATTGTCTCCCTTACTCGTTTTCCGTGTTTCTTTTACAGGGTCTCTTGCACATACATTTCCTTATGCTACCACGTAAAATGATGTACTGTCTTTGAATTAAGGGACATAGCCGATTTGTAAAGTAATGAATATTTACAAATAAAACCATAATGAGCAGAAATCGTGGGAAAACCCCCAAACAAACAAACGAAAAACAACGAAGGAAGAGTAAAAGAATAAGTTCTTCGCCGGAATGAAGCAGATGACACTAAATTATCATGGATATCGCTATATGAATGAATTTTCTCTGCACCATAGTCTTTCCGTGGAGGAGAGAGAAAGAGATGTTAAACAATTAACTATAAAACATGGATATTGGGTGTGTTCGCACTCTTGAAACGGTTCAATATTTTTGTGCATTGTGTTAACAATTCAGATAGTCATCGAAACCAGCATATGATCCATGTAAGAAATTTCCAGTATCTACCTGTACGACTATTGGCAAATGTACAAGAAAGAAAAAAAAAGTCGTGTCCGAGTGAAAAGACTTTTGGGAGGTAACACCCTTGCACCGTTTTAATTAAAACTTTATCTTCTAAATATGTAAAATTCAATGTCGCTGAGAATAATGTTTGTTGTCAAATCTAGGATGATACAGACACCCCCCCCCAAAAAAAAACAACCAAAAAGCAACATTACAACCGAATACAAGGATGCGCACAAGTTCGGTATATATCTGGTACGTATACGTAAGTAGAATACAGGCGTGAAAAATCGGAAAGAAAATAGCATTTATTAGAATATACATTGTAAACAATGTCATTTTACTGATTTGTTTCTTTCAAATCGGAACTTTCTATTTCTATCAGAGTGAATTACCGTAACAAATCATTTTTTCTAGACCACCAATTGTTCATGCACTTCAGATGAAGGAGCTTTCAGATTTACTGTCCTCGGTTTGCTCGACAAACTATTACCTACTTTCCAGACTACTAAGAAGGACAGTGATAATTTTTCATCCTTTGTGGACAGACAAGTAACTCTTGTACATTATAATCGCCAGCTTTATGTTCTCCTTTAAACGTAATGTCTTCCCTCGATTCATCTTTGACAAAACGAATAAAGCTTTCGAAAATAGCATACTTTTCCCCATTAGATTTAAATGATATTATGATACCGATAGTTTCACGATAAACGATCTTCGCGATAACATGATAGGACTGATAAACGAAAAACACGATTTGATATGATGCACTCACAGTACGAGAGGATACACGCATGATAGAAATGTCAAGAATGACGATACGGGTTCTGTAAAAAAAAAAGAAAAAAAGGTTCGTTTTCTACAATATACCTAAATGTGATGGTATAGATTTTGAATGGGAAATTAACCTTTTGACACTTTGTTGCCCAAAATAATTTTATTGAATTCAATAAATACTCTTTATTGTATTAATATTTTTGAAAATTTATATACGATGTTAAAAAATTTCCCTATTACAGGGTAGTAAAGTAATTGCCCTTGGCCCACAATGGGTTTATCTTTTACTGGATTATAAATTCAAGTACTATAAGAGGACCATAGAGTCGCTTAATCAGTGTCGACTCTTGAGCTCCATCGTAGTAAAATTGGCAAGTTATCCGAAAGCGATCGGTCCCTATTTACTTGTAAATGTTAACTTCGTTTATCAAATGATAACAAAGTTGCGCGTGCATGTTTTTTGTCTGATAAAATGCTGTGAATACCATTCAGAAAGCACCATTATCTAGGTCGATGCCTGAGAATAATTTTTAACTTTTTTGAATGATGCCAATGTTACGGGGAGTTTGCGATGTCCGTGTATATATAAATATGTACATAATACCGCTCGAAGCAAGGCTCTAAACAAGTATGTAAAATGAAAAATGACAAAAATCAGCAAATGAATAGAGATAATCTCTACATATGTTCACTGAAAATTCTGTGATCCATATGGGAGCCACCATATTGCTTTGTTCATTGGTTGCTTCTAGAGTTATTCGTGTTTTAATTTTGAATGCCAAAAATACAAGAATGACGTGTAATTTGTAATTCAAACACCAAGTTTGTTAAAAATGGATGGTATGATTATTATTGTTACAGTTTTTAGTCAATCATCAAATAGAAAAATAGTAATACGACTAAATAGATGAACGGGTTCATGAGTTTCTTTAAATAAGAATATACGATATATTTACGGTTACCTTTTTACCATTTTGAATTTATTGGTTAATTTTGTTTAGTTTTAACGGCTTTTCGTTATTTTCACCTTTTCATGCAATAAATGTTAAAAGTGTTAGGCTTGTGATCAGACCGAAGTCAAGTACTGTCCGCTGCAGGGGTTCTCCTTTATAAAAGCAACGGTTTTATCGTTTTAGGAGAAGGCGTTAATATGTATATGAACTTCTTTTAAACATCATAACTCATAACTCCTATAAGGAATACAGAATAAAAAGTTCCTTAGCTGTCATTTTGTCACCAAAAAATATTAATTCAATGAAAATTGTCCTTATATTATATATTTCAGTAATAACATTAATAGGTTTCTCTTTTTTTTGTAAAAAATGTTTATATTTGTTATTAATACACTGTATATATTCCTATGCCATTGAGAGATTTTGAGGAGAAAAAATGGTTGTCATCACTTTCACATCTAATGCCCCTTTAAGAATAGGACGAACATGGACCCCTGGATACACCAGAGGTGGGATCTGGTGCCTAGGAGGAACACCCCATCCCCCGCCATGATCCCCTCATCCCGACCAAGTAAACAGAGCAATCTGCAGTCAAACCATCGCTCAAAGAACGGCCAAACAACAAGTGCAAATTGCAATGTATCAACCAGAAAACAATAAGGAAAAGGATATGGTTTCTTATAGTCATTTTCAATAATTTTGGAAAAATATCATACAATTACTGTTGAGGTTGATATACGCAATAGACATCCTGTAGTACGTGTCCCCAAGTCAAGTGGGTCGCGTAATATTCTGTCTGAATGAAAGAAATAGAGAGCAAGCTCACATACCACACGCCCCAACAATGAATGGCAATGCTATATGTATAAAATACAGCAAATTCTTATGTATCTGTGCTATACGTAAGAAATGAAATTCACTTTTTCGTAGATGATCCAGGATAATCACCGTAGCCTCGGCTTTTGTATCGCAAACAACATTTCTTGACCTCGGAGGTTATCTTACATCCTCCACGAAAACTTTATTTAAGAAACAAAGCTTGCGTTTTCGTGAATGTTTCAGGATAACCTCCAAGGTAGAAAAATATTGTTTTGAAATAGAAAAGCCGAGGCGTTGTATTTCAAACAACATTTCGAGACTGAGGGGGTTGACCTGCATCATCCATGAAAACAAGAATTTTATTTCTTTTCTACAACGGCTCAGAAATATAATTCCGATCGTTTACCTATACAGCTACGAGTTAGGTCACTGTGATGCCAGGGCAGTTTCCAAAACGGACAAGGCCTACATGTATTTTGCTGACGAAAAATGTGAGACGGTAGGGGTATGCTATATCTATTTTGAAATTTAGTTTGATGTTGACGGATTATATCAACTGTTTTCAATACACAGTCGAAGAAAACTCCACATACGTGGAAGAGGGTTGACTTGTCTGTGCATCACCTTGTTTGTTGACATATGTATCGATCCCGGAAAGCAAACGATTGATTAATATTGAATGACAAATATTCATCAGCCATGTAATTTTTAGGAACTGGAATTACCAATTACCGATTTATTGTTATATCAGCAAAACATGAAGTGCACGTGAAATGTAAATCAATTTTCGCATAATCAGTTATTACGTATGAAGGTATATCGCAAAATAATGAGCGCGACATTCCTTTGATCTTTGCAATAACCGTGGTGGAATGTATTATTCTCACCCATGTAAGTAGATGGCAGCACTTAAGTCATATGTAATATGTTTAGAAATGTTAAATGTGTACTATGCTAACCCAAATATATTTTGATTACATGAAAGGCAAAAATAACGAACAGTGATCAATTTCACAACTCCTATAAGCAATACAAAATAGAGAGCTGGGTAGACATGGACCCCTGGATATACCAGAGGTGGGATCAGGTGCCTAATAGAAGTAAGCACCCCCTGTCGACCAGTCACAACCGCCGTAAGCCTTATATCTTGACTATGTAAACGGAGTTATCCGTAGTGATGAAGTCATGAATCTCTCTACCTAAATTGTGAAATTCATGGCTCCTGGGTCAAGCCTTTGGGCAGGGTCAATATGGTCACATAATAAAAATCTTTGAAAAAAATATGTTTTCTCTTTCACAGTCATAGGAGATAAATTAAATAATGCATGGTTATGATGTCCGTATTGTCCTATGTGAAATTCATGGGTCCATGTTTTTTATTTTGTAGGGTGTGTATGTATGTGTGTATGAGTTGACCGGGATCAAAATGACTGATATGTTTCAAACTTTCATATTAATAGGAATTGTGTGCATCTTTTGAAAGATCATAAACATGCACACAAAGGACTCCATATTGATTGATTAAATATTATTTAACGTCCCTGTCGAGAATCTTTCACTCATATGGAGACGTCACCATTGCCGGTGAAGGGCTGCAAAATCCAGGCCTATGCTCGGCGCTTATTGCCTTTGAGCAGGGAGGGATCTTTATCGTGCCACACCTGCTGTGGCACGGGGCCTCGGTTTTTGCGGTCTTGTCCGAATTACCGCCCCATTTAGTCACCTTTTACGACAAGCAAGGGGTATTGAGGACCTATTCCAACCCGGATCCACATTCCATATTGAGGCTTAAATGCAAATATGAGACTCCTTGAATGACCTATGATACTCAGGTGACCGTTAAGGCCCGTGGACCTCTTGTAAATAGATGCTGCAAGTCAGACACGAACTCCATCATAAATTGGTATAATGGACATAGTAAAAGAATGAATTTAATCAATCATGAGTCTTAAGTTTTATAGTTTTTGTTAGAATAATTCAACTATAGCGAAAGTGAAACTTAATGTGTTTCTACTCATTCGATAACCACATATCATTTCTCAGTTAAAACATCAGGCACATGGCATCGTTTTAAAAAAAAAAAGGGGGGGGGGAGAAACTCGAAAAGAAGCTGATTTCTTTACACGCAAAATTAACAAAACGATGTTCTTTCGTCCTAAATCATGGGAGGGGATACTTCCTCAAGTACATGGAATCAAGCATGCATCTTTACCATTAAAAAATAAGACATCAGCCAATGAATATCACTTTGCATGTAAAAATAACGGAAAATGAACGTTGTATAAAATGTGGGGTCCAGGCCCCTCTCCTGATTCTATATGTACGTGCCTGAGCATTTTGCAGAAAAATCCGGTAAATTATATTTGGTACAAAGTTTTGTAAGTCACGTAAAATCACTCAACTGTGACGAAACCTATCCATACATTAGTAAACCACATATTGAATTTCTGCTTGATGAAAAAAGTCGGTAAAGTTGACAGACGGACAGACAGACGGAATGCAAACATCATTAATACGAAACTAATTATTAATCCAAGAAACAGGGCATTGACTAAGGCTAAGTGTATTTTGACAATTTTACTAGAGACGTGTACGTACATTGGTTGATGCAGGAATGGTACAGGTTCCTAGCGTGCGTCACTGATACTGGGTCGTCTGCTGCAGAGGGCGCCTCTAGTACAACTACAGAATATAACAAAATATGTTGTGTATCATACTATTTTGAAAAAAAAAATATGGTAGTTTATTACGGTGTATAGATGTCATCCATAATGTTTGCGACCAAACTCCTGCAATACACACCCATCCATACATCGAAGGGAGGATGTATGATTTGGGCTTCCTCCTAAATGAATTTCCCCCCTCTCAGAATATTTGCTATAAAGTGAACCTTTTCCCCAGATACTTTACTATGTAGTAAATATCCCATCCCGGGGGAATGTTTACAATATAACAAACATTCGCCCATGCCTTAACAGACACTCTCTGATATTTTTGCTATAGAGTAAAGCTCCCCTTCATCAAATACACAAATTTGTTTATTCCCTGTGAAAAATTTTCACTCATAATTGAGACATCACCAGCTGTAGGTGAAGTATTACAAATTTAGACCTATGCATAGCGCTTGGGTCCGTGCAGCTGCAGAACTGTAGCTCTCTGAAAAAAATAGCTAACATGGCTACGTCAACAAACGAAATCATTTAAAGCTGTGAGTTTTCGGTTCGTATGGGGCTTTAATGAATATTTGAAGGTATGTTTGGACACAAGTATAGTAGGAAAATATGTTAAGAATTTTTTGATAGTAAATTTATGACAGCAACTCAAGAATACAACGATATCAGGCCTCAACCGTGCGCAGCTTTTTGTGCGCCGTAAATCGAAGGTTTTTATAGGTGGTGGATCTGTAGCTCTCTGTCCGTCACAATATTTTTTTCAGAGAGCTACAGTTCTGCAGCTAGGGTCCGTGAGGGTTCTTTTACGTGCGGACGCCTGCCGCGACATGAGACCTTCGTTGTTAAGGTAATCTCACTTCTACTTGCCGAGCGTTCGGTGAAGGCGCAATCGCTACCTATTAGTTGGCAGGAGCGGGGCTCAAATTCGCGACCTTCCGGTCAGAAAGCGAACGCTACATTTATGATGGACTAATTTTATGTAATAAAACCCATAGCTGGCCTGGAGGTTATAAAACTTTTACCGTACTCATACTCAAACTCAGCCATTTTGTTTAGAGTACAACTCTGACAAGCTCCGAAGCATACTCAAAAAATCTGGAGAATGTACTCCATTTGAGTATGAGAATGATTTTATAAAAGTTTTATAACCTTCTCTTTTGAGTATGAGTACTATTTAGAAAACAGAGTTTGAGTTTAAAAACGTGCTCAAAAAAGTTTATAACCTCCAGGCCAGGTTGAAACAATGATGTATTACATGTATATCGATTCGATATATCCCTGCGAGCTCGAAATAAAAGACACCACAGAGTCGTCTACTTCAGCTTCATACTTAGATATTTTATTGAAAGTAGATATTAACGGCAAACTAACAACTCAACTTTATGACAAATGGGATGATTTCAACTTCTCCATCGTCAACTTCCCATATTTATGTAGCAATATTCCATTATCACCTGCATATGTAGTTTATATCTCTAAACTGATTCGATACGCAAGATTGTTCTGCGTGTGGTCATTTTTTAAATCGAGGCAAGCTACTGACAAACAAGTTGATGGTAGGGGAGTTTCAACAGTCTCGTTTCAAGTCAGCATTTCGCAAGTTCTATGGTCGTTATAACAATCTAGTTTGCCAATACAACCTATTATTGGGTCAAATACTGTCTGACGTGTTTCATACCGATTGTTAGACCGTTCTTGGCACACTGATTTTGACTACGGATAACTCCGTTTACCTGCTCGTGATATAGGGCTCACGGCGGTATGACCGGTCGACAGGGATGCTCACTCCTCCTAGGCACCTGGTCCTACCTCTAGTGTGTTCAGGGGTCCGTGTTTGCCCAACTATCCATTTTATATTGCTTGTGGGATTTATGGGATTGATCACTGTTCGTTATCTTTACCCTTCTTATACGGTACCAATTTTGATGCACCAGATGCGCATTTCGACAAATAATGTCTCTTCAGTGATGCTCAACCGAAATGTTTGAAATCCGAAATAACAATGAAATTATAGAGCTATTATAGGGAACAAGCATTCTGAGAGTATTGCATGGCAATAT
Organism: Ostrea edulis; assembly: GCF_947568905.1. Lineage (NCBI taxonomy): Eukaryota > Metazoa > Mollusca > Bivalvia > Ostreida > Ostreidae > Ostrea > Ostrea edulis. The sequence continues at coordinate 75,306,312 of NC_079164.1, read as the reverse complement.
ATAGTCCCCTACCGGTTGCAAAAATTACTGTACCACAACAATATTCAAAGTTCATTATATAGGTTATGGTAAACGGGAACATTGGGGAACCAGGATAGGAATGGTTGGAAATCAGCTACTATTCGAGTAGAGACTAGACCAAGAAAAAAGACAAATTTATAATTAGGTTTAGGTCTTTAACCAAGTCAATAAATTGTGACATGTAGATGATCATGAATAATTTAGCTGTATTGTAGTATTACTATGCTAGAAGTTTTAATGAGTGTAGTATTCTTAATTCTTATCTACAGAGATAAGAAACTTGGATGTAAACTAACAATTCATGCTATTTTTCTACGTCCAGGGGCCATAACTTAATGGAAAATCAACGGACCAAGATGAAATTCAAACTTGATCTGTAACTTGTTATGACAAAGCAATGCACCAAATATCAAATGAATATCTGCAAGCACAACCAAAAACAGTCTGGAAAACTGATTATTCATGTTATTTTTCTAAGTCCAAGGGCCATAATTAAGTGAAAAATCAACGGACCGAGACTAAGTTCGAACTTGATCTTTAACTTGTTATGGCAAAGCCACAAACCAAATATAAAATAAATATCTGCAAGAACAGAGAAAAAAAGTGCGGAAAACTGGACTGACGGACGGACGGAGCGCAAACCTAAAGTCCCCTCGACTTCGTCGGTATGGAACTAAAAACAGTGTGCCTAAAAAGTGGAGTCAAATTCGTCGAAGGATAAGAGCTATGCGTGAGAAAGATAATCCTTAATTTTGAAATAAATTTCTAAATTTCATAACAGCAATTAAATATACATCCATATTTTCAAGCTAGTAACGAAGTACTTAGCTACTGGGCTGTAGAGATTCATGTATATTACAGTATGCTTTTAATTTCGCATCTTCACAAGTCAAGGGTTATTGATTCGTTACCTCGCACTAACCCTTGACATCAGTGACTATCAAAAAGTTGAGCTCGTTCTGATTGTTTCCACAAAAGAGTGGGAACCAATGAGAATGCGGTTCTATTTATAAGTTTATAACAACGCGAATCGAAAGATTCAAATAAGAACACGTGTATTGATACCTACAGTTATGGCTATTTCTATCGTTTAAGCAATACTGTCTTAAGCAAAAAGGTTTCCAAACTTGATCTACTATCAATAAACGTAATTAGTGGTGTAAATATTACAATTTCGCGTGTTTATCAATACAGCAGCATGGGATCGCGTCATTTGTATCCATGTACACCATAACAAGATGCAGTGATTTCATTGGATGTTTTATTGATAGTGGATTGCGTCATGAGCCCGACTTTTACATAGCGAATGATGTCAAGGGTTAGTGCGAGGTAACGAATTAATAACTATAACCCTTGACTTGTGAAGATGTTAATTTCGTGTCATTTAGCTGTTAACTGACCATTTTCAACTCATCTGTCAAGGAATTTTTTTTGATAAACTGGAAATGACGCACATATTATATTAGGGCGATATCTGTCATACTATTTGTAGTATTGGTACCATGAGCGGATCCAGAAAAAAATTAGGAGGGTGTTGTGTTCAATATGGCAGCTTTCCCACCCCCAAAGGAGGATCCTAGATCCCAAAGTGGCACAAAATGAAAAATTTCTTGAAAATGTTCAACCCACGCAACCCCATCCAGATCCGCCATTTGGTGTACTGTACCAGTGTATATAGATGCAATCTTTCAAAAAAAATCTCATCAAGGACCACCACAAGCATTCCAATGTAGCACAGGTACATATTTGTCTAGGGTTGGCTTAAATATGGAATCAAAAGTTTAACAGGGCCACACTCATATTAGTATACAAACGCTCTGAAGCATTTTTATGGACCTTGGGCTGAGTGTGGGGCTAAATCTGGGATCAGATTTTACATAATTCATGAATATAGCGGGGAATTTCTAAAAAGGTTTCTTCTCCAGGTCAAGCCCATGTTAGTTAATATATTGCTATTGAGGCATACATGTACCTATGTTGTGTGGATTGAAGTTCAATTAAATGTTAAGTCACAACCTCACGGGGGCTAGGTTGAGTTCATAATGCGAGGTCAAAATTGTTATGGGATTAAAGAGGGTAGAGATCTTCTAAAATTTTCTGACTCACAGTGACTCAAGTGAGCATTGTGGCCCATGGGCCTTTTGTAAATTTAACACTGCTCTGTAAAGATGATCTTTATGTAGTTTTAAATCAGATCAGCCTGGCTGGTAATCCTATGTTTCTTTGTTGAAAACTTTGACAACTACATGTACATCACATATAATTATATATGGTAAAATATATGCTGGCATATTTCTGTCACCATTTGTCAGTTTATTACTTGTATGTCGACTTGTCAGATGTCAGGAAAACATCCTCGTTCATAAATTATAATTATCTTTTAATTCTGATATGCTAATGCCATTTGCTGACATCTACTTTCCGTCTTAAAGAGAAAGGTAACCCTAACCACATTGTTGCTTTTATGAATTAACTTACTGATATTGTAAGGGACAGTCTTTAACATCTAAAACCATTGCTTAACGATGAAATCAATATTAATCTATCATATATATTAAATTACCCGCCGCTAAGAGAGCTGCCATTGAAGTTTAATTCATGACGTCACATTGTCGGTTCCGGTTTATTTCATCAACAGCACTGTAAACATGACAAGTCACGAACAGTTAAGTTTGAAAATTTGAGCCCGTACTTTCGCAATAAGAAATTGAAAAAAGAAGACGCTCAGTCCAGTCGTAGACCAGGCAGACGGTACACGTTTCTTCATAAAAATGTCTCGAATCTCAATTTGTCATTACGAAAATGATGAATCCAAGTTACATAGCCTTTTTTTCATATTACTTGGTTGGATCAGGAATTTCTCGAGACCCCCTCCCCCCCCCCCTTTTTTTAATATATATTTTTTTTTTTTTACATCTCCCCTTCGCAGTAGTGCAATTAACAGCTTTAACAGGAAGGCATCAACCTATTTATTCGTAAAATCTACCACATGCACATCTTTGATGATCTTAGAATCTTATCAAAACCGGAACGGTTGAAGTGACATCAAAATTATTGATTTTTGTGGTTTTGAATACAAAAGAGTTCCACATCATGGCAACGTCTATAAATGGCGGAATTTCAATTTTTAACGTTTTCAAATTAGTTCTGAAGCTTATCTAGGCCGTATATCAACAGAATAGTATGAGAAATTTTTATCATATAATTTATCCTTATCATTTATCAAGTGAATTTTATTTTGGGTTACCTTCTCCTTTAATACATGTATCTGACTAGTCAACATCACGATCTGACAATTCGACATGATTATCTGACACGTCAACATAATCATCTGACAAGACGACGAAAAGATCACTGTCGACTTTTCAGAACATGTTGTAGACTTGTCAGATTTCTACATGTATATCGGCTTGTTTAATCATTTTGTCGACTTGTCAGATCAGTATGTTGTCAAGTGGATGCCACATTTTGAGCGATACTTTAAAAAAAAAAACCCTTCTTGTTATTTAACATGAGGTCAAAATCAATTGACAGGTTTGCATAATTAACTAACAAGTTGACATAATCGTGTAACAGGTTGACATAATTATCTGACAAGTGATGGCAGAAATGTGCCACCATACATATGCCCTTGATAGAGCTAACTTTCAATGTTTTACTTTTCATGATGACTTCCACGTCTTCTCGTACAACACCAAACTTATCGTAGCTGGAGCGGTCCTCCGGAATCACATTCTTCTTCATCCATGTTCCGCAAGCGAACTCGTAGAAATCATTACACGGTTCAACCTTTGTGTTCAAAGAACTAAGTAATCGCGAAGCTGAAACAAAATCAGTAGACGGTATATAAAGAAAAAAAAGTATGTGCACCTTTCAAGTCATTAAGGAATCGTAAGGCGGGAAATAGAATGGAGACCCCCTCTCATTCTATGAATATTGAACCTGTCATATTCATATTGCATGTGAATTTATAATTGTATATTTCTGCCATCACCTGACAAAAAATAATAAGATGAGATTTGTAGAAATTTGCCCCTATGTCAATTTTATGCTCTAAATGAATATTTTTTAGATAATCTCATACAATCAACCAAAGTATTGAATGAAAGCGATTTTTTAAATTACATCCACAGGGGCTAAGCCCTTTTTGGACCCGAACTCTGTGATCTTGAAAACAAATCGCAACATTCAAAACCGAATTAAGTCGTTTGGTTGATTAAATGAGAAGATATCACCAAAAACTATCTATTTTGAGAATAGAATTGACATCTTATCGACATCTATTTGGTGACTTACTACAAATTCATCTTTTAAAGGTCGTGAAATAATTAGAATTACAATGATTTTATTGGCCTAATTTTTGGCGATAAGCTACAAGTCATCATGTTGATTTAACTACAACCAAGACAAGAAAATCATGTCATTCAGTGCTCTTTTACGGTTATCTTTCATTATTACAAGTCGACATAATTAATGGACAAGTCGACATAAGTGTCTGACAAGTGATGGCAGAAATGTGTCACCATAGATTTAATCTCCTTTTTGTAATTGTGATCATGGCGCTGCTTATTACTTTCTGTGTACCCGAGTTTTGAAATTTTATATACTTATAATAGCTTTGCAGAAATTGGAAAATAAAGTATTTTGTTCAACCAATCAAATTACGTGTTACAAATAAAAGGAAATTATTACGTTAAACAGTCTCTTTAATTCAGGAGTTTCTCTACTCAGCGATTTCTGTCTGTTGAACATCAATAACATCGTTATAAATTTGTAACAAGAACTTGAAAATTGTAACTATTTTTAAATTTAGTGGACGTGTACTTCAGAAGCTCTATAATAATGACCGGTAGTAGGTTATTTACACACGGATAAGTATACCGTGAGGTGTAGAGTAGCCACTTAACGGTATCAGAGTATGCAGTAAATATTGTGTGAGTTAGTAGTATCAACGGACGCAGTTACAGAGTGTTTGTTCTAGATGATTCTGCAGAGGTATAAATCATCGTTTCTCGTTGTAAATGCCAAAACAGAGTTGTTAGATATGAGAATATGTAGGAATTTTTCGCTATTTCAGAAGAAATAGGATACTAATATGTAACAATCTTAATATAGTCCAAACATTATTTTAATTATACTTACCGGCTATGGAACATTCAGGTGTTAGACAAATATTATCTAAAAATAAAATAAAATGTTATAAATGATGTCCCCAAATCAAGTTGTAAACATTAATTACTTCAAACCTTTCTATACAACCACTACAATGTAGTCGTAATTAGACTTATCACTCGTGTATGAGTAATCAAAAAACCGAAAGAGATTAAAAGTATTCAATAGGTTGACCCTTTGCAACTGATTATCTGCTAAGGTGAAAAGGGATGTTTCCATATTAAGTAAAATTGTGATCTTTTTAAATATTAAAATGAGATTTAGAGTGCTTGAAGGTTTATATGCTATGAAAATTGATGAAATGATTTTAGTGATGATAATTTGGTATTTTGAAGAAGATATACAAGGCCCTACAGGAAAGGGCATAGAGTCAGATGAGAAACTCAAAGATAGCTGTAAGGCTAGAATGACATGTGACATAATCACAAAAACACTTCAAAACAAATCAACATTTTTT
>NC_079164.1:75280662-75295662 GCF_947568905.1 Ostrea edulis | reverse complement strand
ACCAAACATTAAATAAACCCCAATATTTTCTAAAATCTTTGCGTGGAATTTTTCATACTTTTAATATTTTTGAAATGTGGAATTCAATGTCAGCAGTCAGCTAAAGTTGTACGTCACGGATAGTAATGTTCTCCATTCATCTTTCGTGTAATTTATTTACCACGATACACACCAATGTGTTAATTGGCAATCAAGCATCTTGGTATAAGACATGTAAAAGAAACTGGATGAATACTCTAGTTTCAAAGATAAAAGCATGTATATGATTTGCGTGCCTCCCATAGATCAAATATAATCTAAACAAATACAACAGCAATGCAATAAAAAAAAAGTTCTTAAAAAGAAATATGTATGAAGAGAAAAATGAACTAAAGACTCAATTCATTGTACATGTATTCAAAAATTTTCGAGATTGAATCAAAAGTTCAATTAACGCTGTGAAGATTTTTATCTTCACATAATGAATTCATAACCACCCCTTGAAGGCATTACTAGCGACATTATCTGTATCGTGCTGAATATAAATACACTAAAAGGGTCGGATGTTTCAAAGTAAAAGCATTTTAAACCAAAGTACATGCATATACATGGAAAAAATACTGCGCAAATGCATTTGATTTCAATTTTATCAAAATTTATAGTGCTACTTGATGATACTCTGAATTTATTTTCATGCCAAGTTTATAATTCTTAATTGTATCTAACTTATAAAACATTTTTCATAGTTTGAAGGAAGAAAACTCATATATCATCTCCCCTCCCAATTGTTTTTATTAATTGCAGATGTATTTTCCACGGATATGTACTAACTTGAGTTTCTGTCTAAAATCGTTTTGGGGGGTCTAGTACCAGTACAAAATTTTGACATGATTAGTGTTAACGAACTGTTTCTCAAGTCATCAACAGATTCATCGACATATACAAGCTGAGAATATATATAACAATCTTACCTTGGTTCAATATCTTCAACTCTTAACTGTGTATCACCGTTTGTTTGTTTCCCATTATTCATTTTGACTTAATAGTATGTTTTCTCTATAAAAAGTCACCTCGGAGGAATCGCTCGACTTTCACAGAGTTTTTTTGGGGGGTAACAAAAGACAATCACCCGCGGTTTTCGTAGCGATTTAAATTCTAGCAACGTTATCACCGTTCGGTCAGCAAATAAGATACCTTAATTCAACAGATACTTCATTCCTCCGCTCGTAAAAGTCGCCGACATACAAATTGGTACATGTGGATAATTCGAGTAACGGGTAGTGATGTTAGATTTATTTTTATTATACTACGATAGACAGGTATGGTAATAAACAGCGGGCTGACACAACGACCTACATTGTGAAGACCTATTTTAGTTTTCTATAATAAATGGTCACTGACCGTTAAAACATGTTTTAAAAAACACCTAAATATCCATTTTGGAATATTTCAACTTCCTGTACATGAAAAAAAAAACCGATTAAAAGCAGAGATGTGCAGTCTTTTGATATATCAGTAACAAAACAGGAGCGAAATACAACATGAATGTTCTTGTATAATTATGTAAATTATCAAACCTCTATTGTAGTTCTTTCAAGAGCTCAGGATTTATATATAGACAACACGAAGATGCCTGCATAAATTGATGACCTGTGCTACCTTTATAGATTCTGAAGTGTACTACTGCACCAGGGGAACGCTGAACGAACACTGAACGGTTTTGATTTAAGAACAACTATTGAGGTGGCAGGGGACAGGTTTTTTTTTGTTTGTTCTGAAACATGTGGGTAGTGGGGTATACTAGTACACCAACGTCGTATCATAATGGACTAATAAACATGTGGGTAGGGGGTATACTAGTACATCAACGTCATATTATACCGGACTAATAAACATGTGGGTAGGGGGTATACTAGTGCATCAACGATATATTATACCGGACTAATAAACATGTGGGTAGTGAGTATACTAGTGCATCAACGTCATATTATACCGGACTAATAAACATGTGGGTAGGGGGTATACTAGTGCATCAACGTCATATTATACCGGACTAATAAACATGTGGGTAGAGAGTATACTAGTGCATCAACGTCATATTATACCGGACTAATAAACATGTGGATAGAGAGTATACTAGTGCATCAACGTCATATTATACCGGACTAATAAACATGTGGGTAGTGGGGTATACTAGTACACCAACGTCGTATCATAATGGACTAATAAACATGTGTAGGGGGGTATACTAGTACATTAACGTCATATTATACCGGACTAATAAACATGTGGATAGAGAGTATACTAGTGCATCAACGTCATATTATACCGGACTAATAAACATGTGGGTAGAGAGTATACTAGTGCATCAACGTCATATTATACCGGACTAATAAACATGTGGATAGAGAGTATACTAGTGCATCAACGTCATATTATACCGGACTAATAAACATGTGGGTAGAGAGTATACTAGTGCATCAACGTCATATTATACCGGACTAATAAACATGTGGTTAGAGAGTATACTAGTGCATCAACGTCATATTATACCGGACTAATAAACATGTGGAGAGAGAGTATACTAGTGCATCAACGTCATATTATACCGGACTAATAAACATGTGGGTAGAGAGTATACTAGTGCATCAACGTCATATTATACCGGACTAATAAACATGTGTAGGGGGGTATACTAGTACATCAACGATATATTATACCGGACTAATGAAAAAAATCCTATTTCCCTTTCATGTCAATGCTAGTATTTCATATTCAGGTATTTAATAAATAATAATTTATGACCCAAAATTACATGCAATCCATGCATACTGGTGCTGGTGCACAACACATACTCTGAGCAGGTGCCCTTCTCTCGCTTTGATTTTCTCTCATTTTGTGATAAATCCGCATCACTCAAACCCCATCAGAGTACCATGGAAGGGAATTTATACACTGTGCACAATGAAGAACTCTGTCTGCCCTTCTTGAAAATCTACCTTCATCTGGGGCTATTCACCTTCCCTCTCAGCTACAGACCTTTGGACCATGTGGGTTTTCACCTGAATTTCTTCAGCAACTGATCACGTGTCTTAGTTTCGTATTTCAACCAACTCTATGCTAGGAATCCTGATGACACCTACATATTGCATATTAATTTTTTAAAGCATTCGCTTACACTTGAAATGTATCCTAAAATTGTTTTGCACATGTAAAAATCACTTGAAATATGGGATATTTCAATTTACTAAGAAAGTTGGCCGGCCTACAGTGCCAAACTATCCCCTGCTACCTAACAGTTTAAATTCGCTTCTGTCCCATGCAGTGTTCATTGTCTCAAACATTTACAGGTTTTTATACCCCCCCCTCCAAAGCCACACAGTGGTAGGGGTCACCTCACAATGTCACGATTTTAAAGGGGAAGGCAACCCAATTTTTTTTTAAAGCACTACTTTAAAAACGTCAAAAATTGAAATTCCCGCCATCTATAGACGCTACCACAAAAATCAATAATTTTGACGTTACACCGTCTGTTCTGGATTGGACGAGATTCCAAGATCATCAAAGATGTGCATGTGGTAGATTTTATGAATGAATAGGTTGATGTCTTCCTGATAAGCTGTTAATTCTACTTATGCGAAGGGGAGATGTGAAAATAAATTTTTTCTCTCGAAATTCCTGATTAAACCAAGTCATCTGAAAAGAAAAGACTGTAAACTGTGGATCAATCATTTGCGTAATGACAAGTTGAGATTCGAGACATTTTTATGAAAAAAACGTGTACCGTCTGCCTGGTATGCGACTCGACTGAGAATCTTCTTTTCTCAATTTCTTCTTGCGAAAGAATGGACTCAATCTACACGGCTCCAAGCTTAACTGTTCGTGACTTGTCATTTTTACAGTGCTGCCGATGAAATAAACCAGAACGAACGGTGTGACGTCATTAATTAAACTTCAATGGCTCTCTTAGTGGCGGGTAATTTAAAATAATGACAGATTGATCCCTAAGCAAGGGTTTTAGTTGTTATAGACTGTCATTTACGATATCAGTAAGTAATACTTTATTCATGATTTAAGCAACAATGTGGTTAGGGTTGCCTTTCCCTTAAAGAGATTTTGCCATGGCTCATTTACCAGCAATTTCTTTATACATTTATTTGAACAGGACGTTGAGTAGTTGTTAGTATACTTACCACACCCGTAGCCAGGGGGGGGGGGGGGGGGGGTGTTGGTGTTCGTGGGGTTCGTACGAACCCCCCCCCCCCTTGAAAACTACTAAGCACTATTAAAGTCGGCATTTTGTTTGAATTGTGACTATTAAAGTCGGGATTTTTTATGAAAATCATGAAAATTCATAGTAAAAAAGGCATGATTCCAAAATTCAAATTCAGTGCCAGGAAATTACTAGATTGCAGGATTTTGCACCAAATACCCCAGACCCCCTGCCGTAGTGGCACCTCGCGGTGCGAGGTGATAGACTCGCGTTGCGAGTCTATGTACACCCCCCCCCCCCCCCCTTGAAAAATCCTGCCTACGGGCCTGCTTACTTTCGGGGGAGAAGACAGCATTCTTCCTATATTTCTTCTTGCGAATTTATTTGTCGTATGAATTAAGCCTGCTCACAAGCTTCTGAACAAAGCAACTGCATCGTTATGCGAAGCTAATAACCCCTACAGACCAGTAAACAGGTGATTAATATCCGACGATTGACAAGGGAATTGCCGCCTCGCCAATCATTTCCTCTCTAAAAAGTCATCGGTAAAATCAATTACGGAATGATCTTTGAATATAACGCAGAGATATTATTTTCTGGAACGTTTTAAATATCATCTGATGACAGAAATCAAACTCGGAACTCGCAAAACCATCCATTTATATAATGCTCAACCAAGCTGAATTCATTGTATGGCGTGTTTAAATGGTTCGTCGCCATAATTTTGCAAATAAATTGTAAATTGATATGTAGAAATACGGTTCGGCTAAATTTGGGATGTCATCATCATAGGGCGCTGGAACAAACATTGTGCACAACTGGAAAATCATTCAGTAATTCCTAGGAAGATTTAAATTTGTTCATTCATCCTGATCAAAATATTGGCATACATGTAGATTTGGGTACATTTTTGTAAAAGGAAATTAAAGTCTTTTCAAATGCATAAATTTGTTTATGACAGAACCAATACCTCTGAAATGCCTTTGTAACATGGGCTCCGCAATGGGGTATCAACTCCAAACCTGACATTTGTAAGATTTCAGGACGAGGACTGCAAGTGTTAATAGAATCAGAAACACAAGGGATGCTGACTCAGACCTTTTATAAGTAAACCTCAAAACTAACATAGGAAACAAGACTCTGGTTGTATATTGTTTAACGTCCCGCTCGAAAAAACAAGATGTATTTGTGATACATATATGCCCCCTATAATGGCCAATTCCAAAGATGGCCAATGTCACAAGGACAAATATCTTGGTAGCAGTAGAAAGATCTTGTCACAAGAAATGCTCATGTGCAATATGAAAGTTCTAATATTTACCATTTAGAAGTTATGACCAATGTCAAATTTTTAAAAGTAGGTCAATCTACAAGGTCAAGGGTCAAATATTTTGGAACCCACGGAAAGGTTTAGCGACAAGGAATTCTCATGCGAAGTATCAAAGCTCTAGCACTTATGGAGTGCCAAATTAACATAAACTAAGTCAAACTCCAAGGTCAAGGTCACAGTAAAAAATATTGGTACCCACGGAAAGGTCTTGTCACAAGGAATACTCATGTGATATATCAAAGCTCTAGCACTTACTGTTCAAAAAGTTATTAACAAGGTTAAAGTTTCAGACAGAATGACAGTTAGGACAAAAACAATATCCCCCTCGATCTCGGGGCATAAAAATTCACTCACGCGGAGACGTCACCGTTGCTGGAATGGGCTGCAAAATTTAGACCTATGATCGGTGCTCAAAACCTTTGAGCAGGGAGAGATCTTGAAATCGTTTCACATCTGCTGTGACACAAAGACATTTGCTGTGACCCGGTCCTTTATGGAGCGCCAAATTAACATAAACTCAAATAATTGAAGATATCTTCAATTATTTGAAGATATAACCAATTCATTTGATGCGTGCAACAATTGAATTAAAGATCTCTTCAAATAATTAATGATATCTTCAATTCTGAATTATTGCGCGCATTAATTGAATTGACAATAGCATTAATTCTTCAGCTGAATTGATGCGCGCTTTAAAAATGATTTAATGATATCAACAATTGAATTGATGCGCGCTACAATTCAATTGAAGAGAGCAATAATTGATATAATGCGCGCATTAAATCAATTAATGAGAGCAATAATTTAATTGATGCGCGCACTAATTCATTTGATGAGAGCAATAAATGATTTAAAGAGGTTCGCACCTGACATTTGGAGTAATGTAAATTTTTTGGGAAGTGTAATTTTGATTTCTACATTGAAGGAGAATTAGGAAATTAAAAAGAAAAATTGGGGTCGCAACGCTTGTTATTGAGCTATAGTGTTCTAAATGACCTTTTTGCACTTAAAATTTATTCAATTAAACTTGATTTTTCTGTTAGTGTCAACACAACATAAGCAACAGAAATCAATCACTACATAAAATAGATACTTAATCATGTCCTCTAACATTACAGAAGAAAAAGGAAATTAATACTAGTAAAGGAAATAAATAATGACTTTTTTGCACTTGATATACGAAAAACTTCATGATATCAAAATTGAGAGTTTAAAAGGACATATTAGGAGTAATGTCGAATTCTAAAATTTTACATAATTTTCAAGGTCTGGTCTTCCAATTTAAAATGCAACTAAAAAAAAAGTTGGGGTTGGAGATCAAAGTTTTTAATTATTGCCAAAATACTGAATTTTTATGCAAAATTTCAAGTAAATCAATTAAAACTTTTTTAAGAATCGGTGTTCTGTTTGGAAAAATATATCAACCAAGTTAATAAATTACAACATTTGGACTAGTTCTAAGTCTCAACTACCTGTATCATATATTATAAAACTGAAATACACGTATAGGAGTATAAAAATAGACGATACATTGGATGAAACAGAAACTGTAATATCATGCAGAATGGGAACTTTTTGATCAGCGAATCCTTCCGCCACAAAATATAGTCCCTGTCAAATCCTTTCAAAATTTGAATTGACACAAAAAATTTCAACTGGATAGGGTTCAGCAATAAACGTGTAATGTATTTGCACCAATAGGATCAGTATTGAACCAGTGAATACTTAGCTGTAGCATCCACAGGTGCTTGGGGTCAGGACCCCCCCCCCCCCCTTCCGAATAAGCTACATGAGTTGATTTAATTATTTTTTTTCTTGAAAATAATTCTAATACATGTCAACAACGTCGTGCATACCCCTATAGTCCATTATGCCATTGAGCAGGGAGGGATCTTTATCGTGACACACCTGGTGTGACAAGGGACCTCGGTTTTTTGCGGTCTCATCTGAAGGACCGCCCCATTTAGTCGCCTCTTACGACAAGCAAGGGGGTACTGAGGACCTATTCTAACCCGGATCCCCACAGGATGCCTATTTATAATTAATACAAATTCTATAATGATTGATATATCAATATGTTTGAATAGTGTGAATTTTCTGGACTAATAAAATTTATTGATCATCTCCAAATTCTTCATTGACGAAATCCCGCTGAATACCCTGTTTGTATAAGAGGTGGATTTACTCTTATTGCACTTATTACATACATATACAATATATATGATTGATTGTATCTTGTTTAACGTCTCACTCGAGAATTTTTCACTCATATGGAGACGTCACCAAGACAGATGAAGGGCTTCTAATTTAGACTTATGCTCGGCGCTTACGGATATTGAGCAGTGAGAGTTTTTAGCGTGACACACGTACTGTGACACGGGACATCCATTTTTAAGGTCATCTCCGAGGACCCGTGACATTCACACCTGATGCCGAGCGTTTGGCGATGGAACTGTCGCTATCTGTTTTAACGACTTAGATCTGTCGCGGCCGGGATTCGAACCCTGGCCTTTCGCATGCGGGGCGAACGCTCTAACCTCTAGACCACCGCAGCGGTCATGAAGTCATGGTAATCGTTCTTGTCACACTGATTTTGACTACGGATAACTCCATTTACCTGATCAAGATATAGGGCTCACGTGTGACCGGTCGACAGGAGATGCTTACTGCATGTATCTATCATATTCATGAACCTTTAAAACCTACATTTTGTATGCAATTTATACACACTATTGCAAAAATAGTACAATGTAGGTTTATGACATATGATAAATAAAATATATATCTTCACCTTTCATATAATATATTTAAGATTAAAGGTGAAGATAACGAACAGTGATTAATTTCATAATTCTGTTAGCAATACAAAATAGATAGTAGGGCAAACACGGACCCATGGACACACCAGAGGTGGAATCAGGTGCCTAGGAGGAGTAAGCATCCCATGTCGACCGGTCACACCCGCCGTACTGTACCATACTACCTTACCACTATACTTACCCCAGATAGGGAAACACTGCTATGAACGTCTCCAAATATGACAGACAGACAAACACACAATTGCAATAATACAGCACTGACTGATCTGTCTGTACACAACGATATCATATCTTAATAACTTTACAATATAAATAAAATCATGATTTAAAAGATTGGCATTACTCTTGTAATTTGCCTAGGCTGCAATAATAGAATATTTCTCCAGTCCAATTTCATATTGGACACTTTCATATATCATACAAACACTACATACACTATCAATACATCTTCATTTGTCAATTATAACTTGAGCAGTACTTTAGATACAGGAGAAAGTCTCTGTGCTTGCAACCTGACTATACTTCTGTTTCGAATGCAAAGGTGCCGCACGAGAAACATAATCTCTAAGTGCTGACAAATTCAAAAACTTCTCAATTTGAACAGTAGCATTTTACACTTGTAAATGTTTACAATATTTTTGAAACAATAACAAAAATTAATTTACATAACTGCATTTATTTGAGCGTTTTACATTACATAAAAATATCTTATAAAAATACATCTCTTTACATTTGTAAATGGTTACTATAGAGAACCTTATACAGTGGTTAACATGACAGTGAATAATAAGCAAACAAGAAACATAAAGGTTTTAATGATTTGTTTTTTGTCGATCGAATTATTTGTTTTCCAGACTTTTTAGCTCACCTGAGCCGAAGGCTCAAGTGAGCTTTTCTGATCAAAATTTGTCCATTGTCTGTCGCTGTCGGCGTAAACTTTTCACAATTTCATCTTGTTCTCCAGAACCACTAAGTCAATTTCAACCAAACTTGACACAAAGCATCAAAAATGCAAATATTAGGGTATGGTTTAAAAAAAATCTTCTTCATTACATGAGAGCTTTGTGACATAGTGCAAATTCAAGTTTTTTCAAACCGTGGTCCCCGGGGTAGGTTGGGGCTTCAATAGGGGTTCAAAGTTTTACATGGGAATAAATAGAGAAAATCCTTAATAATCTTCTTCTCAAGAACCACTGAGGCAGAAGAGCTGAGAATTACATGAAAACATCCTGAAATAGTGCAAATTCAAGTTAATTCAAATCATGGCCTCCATGGGTAGGATGAGGCCATAATAGGGGATCAAAGTTTTACATAGAAATATATAAGCAAAATCTTTAAAAATCTTCTTCTCAAGCACCATTGGGTCAAAGAAGTTGATATATACTTGAAAGCTTTCTGACATAGTACATACTCAAGTTTTGTATATAAGTAAGTAATTTTTATTTAAAGTCGGAAACTATATACAGGTAAACAATAAACATGAGCTAAGAGCTCTTTAACCGACTATATAGCATTAAAAAAAACCACAAAGCACTAATGATATATAATTGCATGCATAGACATAAAAACAGAAATTTGAAATAAAACAGGACGCATACATGTATACAGACATCACAAGTCATGCATATATATACACAGGGACTAGTTATATTAAGATGAGCATGCATCACTGAAAACAGTTTGCAACACAAACATAAAAATATGGATATATATAGGGCTGGGACGATTCAGGGTTAGCTCGATTCGGTTCGGTTTCGATTCAGAACAGCACGGTTCGGTTATTTTCGATTCGGTTCATGTTAGATCCAATTTATCTAATGACACCACAAAAATTGACAATTTTAATGAGTAGCATATTTGATTTGATTTAATTCAAGTTATATAACTATATGTTGTCATTTGTAAACATCATATCTATTCATAATGGCATTTTATAACTTTGATAGAAAAAAGAAAACACTGACAGTCTATCAAAATTTGTTATATTAATGTGCTGCATAAGTTTTGGATTATTAAACAAATCTATAGTGAATCTAAAATGTATATGATATTGTTTTCATTGATATGCAAAAATTCAACAATTCTATCAATTGAGAGTCTTTGAAAATCTCTCCTTTATTGATTTACTTCTCTCATGTTAACTGTCAAATCTGTGTCATTACTTACGATGTTGATTTCACTCCACCACTGACAGAAATGCTATATATGTCATGTAAAGATAAACTGCAATGATCTTACGGACCATATTCTGTTGGTATCTGAGTGGTGAAAATGCTAACTCTTAACACAGTAGTGATTTAAATCTCCGTTGCATAAAAAACCACATGTTTTCAACATCACTCGGACGCCATATTTGTTGTTTTGGTGTAAGTAAAATCTAAACCGAACCGAACCGAAATCCGGAATTTGTAATCGGTGCATCGAATCGAATGGTATGAATCGCGGTGCACCGAAATTTTCGGTGCACCGCACAGCCCTAGATATATACATAGAATAAATAAATATGCATACCTAAGATATATATATATATATATATATATATATATATATATATATATATATATATATATATATATATATATATATAAAGCAAACAAAAAAACAACAACATGGCCTCCAGAGGTAGGTTGGGGCCACAACAGGAACTAAGGTTTTACATGGAAATATATATGGAAAGTCTTCAGATATGGGCCAAGGTGATTCAGGTGAGCGATGTTGCCCATGGGCCTCTTCCTCCGTTAGGCTTGCAGTTGTGGATTCATTTGAAACTTTCAGAATGACAAACTAAAGATCAAGTTCGAATTTGGTAACATTTGATCGACTGATGTCAATGAAATGAACATTTTTAGATTGTGATGTTTTTAAATTTATTAGGATCGTGTTCCGATGGGAAGGACTGCCTCATTCGACGAAACTCGGTCGCTGATTGTGCAAATAATCACTTCATTGATTTAACATTTCAAGCTCATTAAAAGGGACTGATTCACTATTTTCCCCCAAATTTTGTTTTTGACTTTTAATGAACAAAATCTACTGTCTAATGTGTTTGAAAGATTTCACATGAAAATTAAGGTTATATACATTATCACAGAAGCTCATTTTAGAGAGATTATTATTTGTTTTGTAAACAAAGATTGTGGTATGCTTTTGTTTACGAAATTTTCTAAAGAAGTGGATATCGATCTAAGTTTATCATATCTTTCACATTTCAAGCAATTTTGGGGTGAAAGGTGTCATCTAAAAGTTTAAATTTGTGACTATGCAAAATCAAGATGCATTATATTACAAAATCAATATTTCACTTGTTTGTTTACATAAAAAGACTCGAGTCTTTGTTTACATAACACAGATTTAAGGCTAAAATATTGCTTTTATTCTTGCATTCAGAAGGTCAAAAGTTTGGCTGTGAACATTAAATAAGTTATATTTTTAATGTTTAACATCAAAAATGTAAAATATTTTTATCAAAAATCGTGAACCAGTCCCTTTAATGCTAAAAGGATCATATCAATGGAAATACATATTGAATCTGTAAATTAATCACGCGAGTATTTATTCTGTAGTTTGTGGGCTAAATATGATCAGCTGGTTTACTGCCGCGAGGATTTGTGACCGGTAGCTCAGTGGTTAGAGCGTTCGCTTCGTAACCAGGAGGTCGTTAGATCGAGTCCCGCTCGTGCCATGGCCGCGTCAAACTTGAGACGTTAAAATAGGTAGTGATTGCTCCTTCGCCAAACGCTCGGCATGTAGAAGTGAGAATCACAGGTCCTTTGGGTATGACCTTGAAAACAGAGGTCCCATATCGCAGAAGGCGTTGACACGATAAAGAACCCACACTCCTACGGCCATGAGCGGTAAGCGTAGGCCAAACTTTGTGGTACTTCACAAACACCTGGTGACGCCTCAATATGAGTAAAACATTCTCGACGAAAAGTAGAAACAGTCAATCAATCTATCCAACGGTTGATAGTAAGTAGTATTTCAGGATTAAGAATTCCTTTATAATTAATTAAGATACAGATATGAATGCTCTATCGTTGTGTTGTTTTGTGGTGCATGCATATGCATGATTATTTTCCCTACGTATTTTTTGTAAATGTGGTGACCCAGATTTGATGCTTTTTGAACTGCATCGAAATTAGGCTAACGGTGAGACGCACGATGACGGGAATTTTTCTTGGTTGTTATATTTATAATCATCAAACCCAAATTTAGTATGTGACATTTGGGATATACATGTATACCACGCTTATGATTTGTATTTAAAATCATAAGAGTTCTGAATAAGATCATTCCATTCCTAACAAAAACTACGTTTATGTACAACGAAATATCAAACCAAATTTCCCAATAGTTCTTTCCCTTTGTTGAACTCTTGCGCACGGTGAGACGCAAATTATATTTTCGTATACTCGCGATGGGTACAAATGCTTATTTATGTTGTTTTATGTGTGGCATAAAGGATGATTACCAGCTGTCATGTAACCACTCGAACTGCATCAAAATATTTAGTATGTTTAATATGTCGATTATCATCACCTTTCATTGATAAGAGTATCATCCATGTCGAAGAGGAAATAAATAATAATTTCATACTCAATGTAGTGTTCTAAGTCAAGCAGATTATTTTTATGCATGCTAACGGCTGGTATAAACAATATTTACGCTTTCGTAAATTGTATCGTTATCTATAATAGATATATTCATTTTGTACCCACGCATATGTTCAATAGAATGCCGAACGTATCCCCGTCACAGAAGAGCTGATGTCTCGGAAATTGCGTAATGGATACTGGTAAATATATCACATAATGGTGTGTCGCATCGAGCAAAAGTGTTACCCAAAATGCCCAAGGAAGTAGATGTTATTAAAAATAAAATTGATTTATTGTTTACAATTTCTCTTACATTACGAGGGGAATTATATAAATTTTTCTCTACCATTGTTTACAATTATAATATATCGAATAGGAAAGGTGTTTTTTTGTTGTTGTTTTTTTTAAATAAATAGAATATACTTTTATAATATCCAGGTTACCATAATACGTCTAGCTTGCTACACTTTTATACACCGGAGTTGATTGTTGTGTTTTCTATTTCATGTATTTAAGAAATTAAGTTTGACAGGTGTAGTCAGCGCGATAGTAATATAATTAAGAAATAATCTAATCATACAACCATCTCACACATATTTTTTTTATTTAGACCCCGACCTTCGGGTGCCTTGTACTGATCAACCTGTCCATTCATCCGGTATTAATGTCCACAGCATATTTTCTCTCCCATTAGCACTTTACCCATAGAGCGTCTGAGGTTAAAGGGTGTGGTGACTTGGTACCAATATTTTAGGTGAATGTTCAAGATCAAACAACATTAAATGTACATTCTCTCGAAATACATCCGTCAATTAATTGGGGCGCCGGTAGGGGGGAATCCGACGTGTATTGTTTATGCAATACTCTCGGCGTGCTTTTTCTTTGAATAAAATATCCCACATTTGCGTTTGAAAAATAAACAGGTATGAGAAACAAAGAAAGAGTATCAACATGAGCGACATAAATCAACGGAGAACAGCGCTTCCACAGACTAATGAAGGACGACTTTGCCGTGTATTTGACATACACATTCAACAAGAAAACAGCATGTTCTGGACATGGTATATAGAACAGAGCCTTTCTTAATTTGCAGCATTTGACGAGGCATTAATCACCGTAAACATCTGGGATCTGGCTTTTCACAGAAAAAACTATTATTGATATCCTTCCTGATTTTGGGATGAAAATTATAGATTTTTATTTCAAAACCGCAATTAATCCCTCCTCAAATGATCCTAATACAAGGGGATACATTTCCTTAATGCATCTTTTTAAATGAGATAAGATGATCAGTGTCTGTATATGATATTCCAGTGGGAAAGTGTTAGCTATAATTGATTTGTTTTTCCAGTTTTGAGAATTGTGTGGTGGAAACTCCCCACGGTTATAAGTGAAGAGATGATTATTTTGTATGACGACTCATAGCGTTGGGAGTCCTAACATCATCTAAGGCCGTAATCTCGAAATATGGTAAAGTAATCTCACAAAATCTCCAGAATTCTAATAGAAGGCATCTTTATAGGTGTACTATTAATGGGGAAAATCCTTTTGTTCTGGTTCAGACGTAAATAGTTTGAACGAACGTTCTATTTTCTATTTACATTTTGATGGAAACTTAAATATCAAAACCCCCATCACTTCTAGCATTAAGATAGTTTGAATTGCTTTCACTGAAATAAGATTCGAACCACGTAATTGCTTTAAATCGGTGCAGTCTGTCTGATAGTGTTCCCCATTCAAACATAATATCTATAATTTTCTCGTCAAAAGGATCAATCACTTTTTCTGATTTGATATCTTGATGATTCTTTCTTGTAATACTGGGAATGATCATGTGTAGAGATGAGAAGAATATATTGTCTGGCTTTTCAACAGCAACTTCTTATGGGAAAGAACTTTTGCTTTCGTGTAGGAAATTTTCCTGGATTACAATGGCGGATCAGGAAGGGAATTACGGGAGTTGCAACCCGCACTTTAATTTAAAAGAAAGAAATGGTCTTTGTTTTCTTTCCGTTTAGAGTATTCACACACCTCCTTTTGAGTGAAAAATTACGAATGGAACAT